>NC_142797.1:16215625-16217747 GCF_049724085.1 Artemia sp. Qi Xiang Cuo | reverse complement strand
CTACGTATCCCAAATCATAGGTTTCAGTCAACACACACCAACGAAAGACTAAGAAACCTAGCTCAGAAAAGTCAAAAATAGCAAACTACTCATCCCAAACTATAGGTTTCAGACAACATTCACCTACGAAATACTAGAAAACCTTAGCTCAGAAAAAGCCTGAAATAGCAAACTACACATCCCAAATCATAATTTTCTGACAACACATACCTATGAAAGGCTAAGAAACCTAGCTCAGAAAAGTTAAAAATAGCAAACTACACATCCCAAATCATAGGTTTCAGACACCACACACCTATGAAAGACTAATAAATCCAACTCAGAAAAGCCAGAAATATTAATTTACAAATCCCAAATCATAAGTTTCAGACAGCATTCACCTACGAAATACTAAGAAACCTTAGCTCAGAAAAGTCTGAAATAGCCAACTACTCATCCCAAACTCGAAGTTTCAGACAACACACACCTATGAGTGACTAAGAATCCTATCTCTTAAAAGTCCAAAAAGCAAACTATACCTCCCAAATCATAATTTTCTGAAATGACACACCTATGAAAGGCTAAGAAATATAGCTCAGAAAAGTCAAAAATAGCAAATTAACCATCCCAAATCATAGGTTTCAGTCAACACACACCTACGAATGGCTAAGAAATCCTGCTCAGAAAAGTCAAAAAATAGCAACCCAAACATCCCAAATCATAGGTTTCAGACACCACACACCTACGAAAGACTAAGAAATCCGGTTATGAAAAGTCAGAAAAGGAAATTACATAGCCCAAATCATAGGTTTCAGACATCACGCGCCTATGTAAGACTAAGAAATCTAACTCAGAAAAGCCCGAAATAGTAATTTACATATCCCAAATCATAAGTTTCAGACAGCATTCACCTACGAAATACTAAGAAACCTTAGCTCGGAAAAGTCTGAAATAGCCAACTACTCATCCCAAACTCAAAGTTTCAGACAACAAACACCTATGAGTGACTAAGAATCCTAGCTCTGAAAAGTCCAAAAAGCAAACTATACTTCCCAAATCATAATTTTCTGAAAGCACACACCTATGAAAGGCTAAGAAATCTAGCTCAGAAAAGTCAAAAATAGCAAATTAACCATCCCAAATCATAGGTTTCAGTCAACACACACCTACGAATGGCTAAGAAATCCTGCTCAGAAAAGTCGAAAAATAGCAACCCACACAACCCAAATCATAGGTTTCAGACACCACACACCTACGAAAGACTAAGAAATCCGGTTATTAAAAGTCAGAAATAGCAAATTACATATTCTCAAATCATATGTTTCAGACAACACTCACCTTTGTATGTGTGTGTGTATATGTGTGTGTGTGTGTGTGTGTGTATGTGTGTGTGTATGTGTGTCTGCATGTGTGTGTATGTTTTTTTGTGTATGTGTGTGTGTTTTTATTTATGTGTTTTTGTATGTTTGTGTTTGTATTTGTGTATGTGTTTATTTTTTTTTATGTTTTCATTTCTCTGTATATGTATGTTTGTGTGTATGTGTGTGTCTATGTGTGTGTGTATTTATGTGTGTGTGTATGTTAATGTATGTCTGTGTGTGTGTTTGTGTGTGTGTGTGTGTGTGTGTGTGTGTGTGTGTGTGTGTGTGTGTGTGTGTGTTAGGTTAGGTTAGGCTAGATTAAGTTAGGTTAAGTTAGGTTAGGTTAGGTTAGCCCACGGACGCTTAACTGAGTTGCGCTTTGGTTGGGTGAGAGACACGCAAAAAGTTAGGTTTACTAGGAGGTTAGGTTAGGTTAGGTTAGATTAAGATTGGTTATGCTAATTTCGGTTAGGCTAGGTGCGCAGCCGAACACATGCTTTAGGATGCTGTCCGGGCCTAACCTAACTTAGCCTAACCTAACTTAATCTGACCTAACCTAACCTAATCGTACAGTTAAAGTTTTGCCAGTCTCTCACCCAACTTCCCCTCACCTCAATGACGTATACATACGCTAACCTAACTGAACCTAACCTAACTTACTCGCTCCTAACCTAACCTAACCATCCATACTGTACCAGATTCGGTGTCTCCTTGTTGGGTGTGTGTTGTCCCTGGGTGCTCGTCGTCCCTCTCTGTGTGTGTGTGTGCGCACGTCACCTCAT
>NC_142797.1:16200625-16210625 GCF_049724085.1 Artemia sp. Qi Xiang Cuo | reverse complement strand
CACACACCTACGAATGGCTAAGAAATCCTGCTCAGAAAAGTCAAAAAATAGCAAGCCAAACACCCCAAATCATAGTTTTCAGACACCACACACCTACAAAAGACTAAGGAATCCGGTTATGAAAATTCTGAAAAGGAAATTACATAACCCAAATCATAGGTTTCAGACATCACGCTCCTATGAAAGACTAAGAAATCTAACTCAGAAAAGCCCTAAATATTAATTTACATATCCCAAATCATTAGTTTCAGACATCATTCACCTACGAAATAATAAGAAACATTAAATCAGAATAGTATTATATATCCAAATACTCATCCCAAACTCAAAGTTTCAGACAACAAACACCTATGAGTGATTATTAATCCTAGCTCTGAAAAGTTCAAAAAGCAAGCTCTACCTCCCAAATCATAATTTTCTGAAAGCACACACCTATGAAAGGCTAAGAAATCTAGCTCAGAAAAGTCAAAAATAGCAAATTAACCATCCCAAATCATATGTTTCAGTCAACACACACCTACGAATGGCTAATAAATCCTGCTCAGTAAAGTCAAAAAATAGCAACCCACACAACCCAAATCAAAGGTTTCAGACACCACACACCTACGAAAGACTAAGAAATCCGGTTATTAAAAGTCAGAAATAGCAAAATACATAGTCTCAAATCATAGGTTTCAGACAACACTCACCTATGTGTGTGTCTGTATCTGTGTGTGTATTTGTATGTGTGTGTGGGTGTGTGTGTGTGTGTGTATATGTGTGTGTATATGTGTTTATGTGTGTATGTGTATGTGTGTGTGTTTGTCTTTATATGTGTGTTTATGTGTGTGTGTATGTGTGTGTGTATGTGTGTGTATATGTATGTGTGTATGTATGAGAGTGTGTATGTGTGTGTGTATGTGTTATTGTAAGTGTGTGTTTAAGTGTGTGAGAGTGAGAGTGATATATTGAGAGAGTGAGAGTGTTATAGAGAGTGAGTGATTTATTGTGTTATTGTTAGTGTTAGGGATATTGATTTTTGTTTGTTGTTGTTGTGTGTGTGTGTGTTATCCCGGTGGCGCTTCTCTGGTCCGGGGGACCTTTGGGGGCCGGGGGAGGGCCTTTGGGGCACGGGGAGGGCCTTTGGGCACAGGGAGGGCCTTTGGGGGCCTGGGGGACATTTGGGGGCCTGGGGGACATTTGGGGGCCGGTGGAGGGCCTTTGGGACCCCGTTGGTCCTTTGGGAGCTCGATGGGCCTTTGGGGGGGCCCGGGGATGGCCATTGGGGGTCTGGGTGGGCCTTTGGGGCACAGGGAGGGCCTTTGGGTGCCTGGGGGTCCTTTGTGGACCGGTGGAGGGCCTTTGGGACCCCGTTGGGCGTTTGGGACCCCGGGGGACCTTTGAGGACCAGGGGAGGGCCTTTGGGGGTCTGGGTGGGCCTTTGGGGCGCCGGGAGGGCCTTTGGGTGCCTTGGGGACATTTGGGGACCGGTGGAGGGCCTTTGGGACCCCGTTGGTCCTTTGGGAGCCCGGGGGACCTTTGAGGACCAGGGGAGGGCCTTTGGGGCAGTTGGGGGCCAGTGGAGGGCCTTTGGGACCCCGTTGGTCCTTTGGGAGCTCGATGGGCCTTTGGGGGGACCGGGGATGGCCTTTGGGGGTCTGGGTGGGCCTTTGGGGGCACCTTTGGCCCTTTGGGAGCTTGGGGGGGCCTTTGAGGGTCCGGGGGGACAGTTGGGGGCCTGGGGGACATTTGGTGACCGGTGGAGGGCCTTTGGGAGCTTGGGGGGCCTTTGAGGACCGGGGGTTCCTTCGGGGTTGGGGTAGGAGGATTGGAACCCTTTGGGGTTGGGTTAGAGGACCTCACAACACTGTTCAAATGAAACTTGTGTATTATAACGACCACACTCAAATTCTCTTCTAAAATCTCTTCAAAAATCTTCTTTTAAAATGTCTCTATCTGTTTCGCCGAAATAGTTCCATAACCTGTCTAAAACAGTTTCGCCCAAATAATCCCTAAACGTAAATTCAGCGTGTTCCTTTGTTATTGGCATCTCTGCGCTAACGCATTTCAAATTAATATGAAACCTTTTCGCGCGCTAAAACAATTCATCGCTAAGATGTTTCTTGCCTAATTGTTTCCATGGCCATTGGTTATTAATATCCTTTGGAGTTCGACCAGTAGAACTGTTCCCGAGGCAAAGACATTAATGATTTGGATCTATTCCTAGAGAAATGTTTCTAGGCGAAAATTTTTAAAGTCTGACAGATGATGTCATTGATTAATTTATCTGTCAAGAAAGGGGAAACTAATTTATTGTTTCCAAGGGAGATTATTGATTCAAGATAAGTGAATATAGGTCGACATCACAGGTGTTCCACGCTCGATGGTTTTGGTTTTTTAATCGCACGCTCTCAGCGACAGTCAATGTCGTTGTTGTTGTTTTTGTTGACACACTTGGAAAAAGAGGTCATTGACCCCATTAGCCACGTATTCTCCCTAATGACTCTATGCCCATATATGGAGCCCCGTCCGTATTCTATGCCCATATTTGGTGCCCCGTTCGGACCTCCTGACCCCTCTCTACTGACGAATAACCAATAATTGACCAAATTGACAAGTTTATATAAAAAAAAGAATAAAAAAGGAAAAAAAACGGAATGAGGGCGCAAGAAAAAAATGCCCCCCTGATTCAGTGACAGGGTCAGGACAAAATAAGAAGAAAAGAAGACGTTCATCAGAAGAATTCTAGAAAGGGGGAAATTCACTTTGCAGCAAAAAGCTGTTAGCTCACCTTCGGTTTTGATTAAGCATGGGCACTGTTCTGTTTTTCTGAAGAAACAGGAAAAAAATAAACGGGGCTTAATGAAATAGAACAGAAACAGAACAGGTCAACGAAAAAACAGAAGACCTGTTTATGTTTCTGTTCTGTTTTTTGGTAAAATCAGAAAACAGCTGTTTGTGTTCAAAAAACACCTGTTTAAATAGCTGTTTTTCGAACACCTAAGGCTTAAAGAAGAAAAAAATTGTAAATGATAATTTTTGGTTTATTATCAGTACTATCAGTATTATCACTACTGGAGACCTGTAAATTCAACAAACTGCGACTATCGGATCCTCACCAAAGTTCTTGCAAACCGACTAAAAAAGGTATTTGCTAAGTTGCTAAGTAAGCGACAAAAAGGAGGATTAGATGGACGGAAAACAGCTGATGTTCTAAGAGCCATACGAAACATAATGCACATGATGGAAAAAAAGAAAGAAAAAGGGAAATACAGAATCACAAGCTTTGACATTCGAAAAGCATTTGACAAAATAAGAAGGGCAATCCTACTTATTATACTAGTGGCATACGGTTTCTGTAAATAATTTATCGAATGGATAAGAAAGACCTTGGAGAAAATAGAACAGACAATTGTGATAGGTAATATAGAAAGCGATAGCTTTCAAGCAGAGACAGGAGAAAGACAGGGATGCCCATTAAGCTATTTATTGTTCGAAATATATATTGACCCTTTGTTGCGTTATTTGGAGCAAGAGATACAAGGAATCGAGATAGGAGGAACCCCACAAAAGATAGAAGGATTTGTCGACGACCTCACGACTTTCAAGGAAACAGACATGGATTATTTACGAGCTCTGCATCGTATAACTATGTACTGCGATTTGTTCAAACTAGAATAAAACAAAGAAAAATGCGAAGTCCTGTCTTTAAGCGAAGAAGAACCTCAGTATATTGGCGGGATACAAACGAAAGATGAAATGCAGTGTTTAGGTATCCAATGGAGAAAAAAATGGAAAGAGACGAAAAAAGCAAAGTGGGCTAAAACATTGCAGAAGTTTAAGTCGGCACTTGCTTACGGCTATGGAAGAGCCTTCACAATATTTCAGAAAGCTCAGTACGTTAATATTTACTGTTGTCCAGTGATATGGTATTTTGCTTCAGTGTCAAACCCCACAAAAGGTATCCAGAAGAAAATAAAATCAATAATATCTCAGTTCGTCTGGTACGGAAAACTCCCTCCAGAGCTTAAATTTACAGATATGTTTCTAATGAAAAGCCAAGGAGGCCTACAAATAATTAGCACCGAAGCCAAGATAAAAGAACTTCATAGGAAAACAATTATCGAAGAAATCTTTTTTGAAGAAAGAACCCTCATGAAAAAATTGATATAACGCATGGGCGAGAAATGAAAGGAGTGACTGCCCAAATTCGGTACAAAAACATTTCGGAACTGTCAAAGAATTAATGGAAAAAAGGATCGTAGACCCTGATAGCAAAAAGATCAACAAAACAGATATGCAACAATGGTTCATTTCGCAGGAAAACCTACCTCCAGCAAAAATTCTAGAGACGAGTGATCTTGACGATGAAAAACTGAAGAAAATGTTCGACTTGATACAAATGGTGCTTTCAAGCCGCTTGTTGTTATTTTTTTTTTAAATAAGCTGTTTCATATCTGGCTTATCAAACGTAGAAAGTGGTAATTTGTCCTTAAACAGGGTTTTGCAGCAGATCATCCGCAGATCAGCTTGTTTTGATCGATTGAAAAAAAAAACCAAAAAACATTGTATATCTGGTCTTCTTATTCCAGATTTCACTAATCCATTGCCCTATGTGTCACTTGCTTTACTATCTGGAGCTCTCTCAAGGGAAGCAGCCTGACTTGATTGATTTTTTTTTAGTTGGTTTTGGTTTGTTATTTTCTGCACCAGCCGCGTATACTTTATCTTTGTGCACATCAATTGTTTTCTTTTTTTTGGGGGGGGGGGGGTGTCAAAATATATGAATAAAAATGTTTTTTTGGTATTTTGGAAAAAGAGGAATTTTGATACTAAACAAGCTATCGTAAGCGGGGAATTAATGTCAGGGGAGGACGTCCTCTTTGCAGGATTGCATATTTCTTTAGGTGAAATTTATTTTGTGGAAGTGGGATAGTACTAAAATGCTCTTTGGCTATTATTTTAAATTAAAAGTACTTATTTAAATAAATGGAAATATTTATAGTAGAAACCAGAGTAGGGGGTCTTTTAGGTTAAATTTTATATATCTGTTTGAAAAGTTTGAAATGTAATGCCACTGAGAGAAGAGGAGGTTCGACTGTTAAGAAAAAAACACAAACAAAAACGAAATTTTTTTAAGGCACCAATTCGCAGCTAGAAAAACTACTCCAAGCTTTAGTAGCAACTGCTTATACTTTCAACTGCGTATAGTGTCAACTGCTTTAATATCAACTGCTTATAGTATTCAACAAGGGCTGGAGGATAAAATAAGAAACGACGAGATCTATCCTACTACAAATTAAATAAAAAAAAAAGTTTTTTTTAACTGAAAGTAAGGAGTGACATTAAAATTTGAAATGAACAGAAATTATTCCGTATATGAGAAAGTTTGTTCCCTCCTCAACAACTCGCTCTTCACGCTAGAGTTTTTCAGCAATTTAAATAAAGTTACTTATTGGGAAGAAATTTAAACTTTAGCGTAAAGAGTGAGGTGTTGAGGAGGGGGCAACCCGCCTCATATACGGAATAATTTCTGTTCATTTTAAGCTTTAATGTCACTACTGACATTCAGTTGAAAAAACCTTTCTTTTTTATATTTAATCTGCATAAAAAGCCAATGCTTTTGATGTATCTATTGATGTATTTGCTTCCCAATAACTAATACTATATGAAAAAATGGGAAATGGTAATAGCTTGCAGGCTTTCCCCGATAGCGGTGGAGGGTCAAGTCATCCTCAAAGACATACTTGTTAGATCTTTAGTGTTGCCCATCAAAAGCTACGAGCCAGAGGAAAATTGCTTGATTTTCGGAACTGGAGGGGTAACACACTCCAATAGTTTAGGAATCTTAATGAAAATTGCACCATCAGATTCAGCGTATCAGACAACCCTACTATAAGTTCCCATCAGCAAAAATATGAAATTCTGTTGTTTTTTTTTGGCCAGAAGAAAGATCATGGATGCGTGTTTATTACTATTTTTTTTGCTGGAAAGAGTGCAATTCGAATGAAAATTAAAAGTTCTAGTGCCCTTTTAAGTGACCGAAAAGATTGTGACAATTTAAAAATAATTTCTGCAAGCTACATGGATTTGCCTTCTATCTGTTTAGCTTCAGTGGCCCTCTAAACAACGTATATTAGTTTTTTTTTTAATTTGACAATGAACTTTATTATAACATTGGAGATCGTGAATCACAATTTAAGATGAAGGGCATTCACATTTTAGTATTGAACTAAAAACCCCTCCCCCCAGTCACAAAAGTCAGATTTCTGACTTATGGGAGCTACATTTTCCAGTTCCGAAATTAGTTTTGTCATAACCCAACCGGCGGAATTTGCTCCAAAAAAGGCACTGTGTACATTGTTGTGGATAATCAATCGTCGTGACAGAAGATAACCATGGCTAACGAGAATATGACAAACTAAATGTAAGAAACATGTGTAGAAATACTCCATTGCTCTGTCAAAATAATGTCAAAAATTTAAGGGCTGGGTAATGAATCCTTTTCTATTTCCAATGCAATGAAGGGTGACTAATTGATGTCAAAATACTTTGGTTCTATATCGGTTAAGCACTGCGCTGACAATGTTGTGGCTCTATGGTAAAGCTAGGGAGTCAAAGGTTTTGCTGTCACCGGATGATGAGTGTGTCAAGAGCGCGAGTTTTCAAAAAAGCCAGGAAACTACACATGGCAAAATCTATAGTGCGTTCAAGCGTTCCAATATCACTCATCTGAACAGTTCAATTACTGATCCTTAGCGTTTCACGAGACGTTAATGACCTCAGAGGTAGGATTACTACTTGACACGGTCCCGAATAATTGTCTGAAATTTTACACCTCACAGCATAAATATCATGATTACAGCATATAATACTAGACAACATAGATATAATATGTATGCTGTTACACCATCTAACCCTCGAAAACGAAGGATAAACGATAAGTGAGGTCATATATATATAAAAAAATTAAACTTTTCAAAAATGGAAAAAATATGTGACATCACATGCAGAGAACAAAAAAAGACAGTAATAGTGAAATGTGGCAAATCTTCAGCGATTTGTAAATAATTTATGTTTACAGCAGGGGCGGATCCAGGATTTTTTTTTAGGGGGGGGGGGTAAAATAGGCTGATCTGACAAACTTGTGTTAGAAGCAAATTTATTTAAGGTAAGCTTGCGTTAATTCAGTAAATTAAACTACTTTGGACTACGTTAGGAGGGCCGCGTGCCCCCTCGCCTCCCCTAGATCCGCCACTGGTTTACAGTGGAGTAAACGTGACTAATGTTATTATTCGCCTAGTTGCCAATACCATTTCAGTTGACTAGTGGCCGGATAAGTATTTATTGTTATCTTTTACAGATTACATCCGGGAAAGTTAATATGCTTCTTATTCGATTTGTGTTAAAGAGTAAGCTGGGCAAGCGGATAAGTCATCATGAACACACGAAAATAAGTTATCAGGAATTTTCTTTGCGTTACAAACACCTACATTTTGTGTGCGAGCATATCAGTAGACCCTAGGGAAATAAAGAGGCTAGGCAATATTTTTCATTTTCTTGCTATCATTCTTTTGACGTTTTATCACTATTTGCTTTACAGCAAATAACAGATTTACTGCGTTAAAAACGTAAGTCAATCTGGGGTGCCACTAATGGAAATTAAACATTCTTTATGTGGAATTTTGTTTCTACTGTGTGAAGTGTATTTCGTCAGACTTTGCATGATGAAGCTTAAAATGGGTTGTGGGTGGGTTGAGAAAAGAATCTGCCTGATGTATATACTGTATGCAGTGGTGGATCCAGGAGTGGGGGCGAGGGGGCAACCCCCTAACTTATTTTGTGTAATTTACTTAATTAACGCAAGTTTGCGTTAATTAAACTTGCTCCTAACGCAAGTTTATCAGATCAACCTATTTTGTGCCCCCCTAAAAAAACCTGGATCCACCCTTGGCTGTATGTGTATATGTGTGTCCTTTTTCTATTTTATAAGATTATATTTTGGTTATGTCTCAAGTAGTTAAGGGGCATCTATATTTTGTGTATCCTTGTGAAACGATATCTCTTTCTAAACGTTACTGCAAAATTTTCAGATATGGTTATCTTGGAATGTTTAGAGTGTTGGGGGAGGGGGGGTGTTAGTATTTTTTTTCAGTCTTTTTATTTATTTCTTTTAATAGAGCTCCTTATTCTTAAAAAAGGTTGTATAAGGAGAAACTTTTGTAAATCGGATATTTTGTCAAAATTAAGTTTAAAAATTAGCATGGAAGTTGAGTAATTATCCGTTTTTTAGAATGTTGATGCTCGAAGCAGAGTTCCTTGTCAAAAGAGTTGGATCGTAAAGCGTCGATAGAATTAGTTCAGATGGGGATGGTTAGAAAAAGAAAGTATTTTTGGGGCCAAAAATTCAGAACCTTCCTGTGAAGGCTCTTCAAGTCGGAGTGAATTTTTGAGACACTTTTTAGAAATATTTGCGAGGTTTGTCTGGCTAAAAGCCTGCTCGCTTCGTTATTCTCTTCAAATAAAACTAACCTTTAAAAAAGTCAAAGCATCTTTTTTTACGAAAACCGGAAAACTTGTCGATGTTTAATTTCAAATTGTATGCTGATATCTAGCAATAATTTGCTATAATAAAATAAATGGAGGGACTAATAATGAATTTCTTACTTCCAGAAGATGCAGAGTCCAATATTTGTAAATGGTAGGACGTGTTGATAGATCCATGAATATTTTGCGCAAAACAGACATAATTTCCTGTATCTTCGACTGTTGCTCGTGGAAACAAAAGAGAAGTGATGCCATCTGTAGCCATTCCCGTTTTTAGTAACATCATACCATCCTGAAATAGTTTATATAGTTTACAAGAAAAAAAAAATCCGAGGGGTTTCTACTTTCCGCCTTACCTTACCTTAGACCCTTACCTTAGCTCCTCCTGTACCTCCAGAGGCACACAAGGCGTCCGTTAACAGCCTCCAATCATCCCGCAAATGAGCTGCGGCGTAAATGTCCTCCCACTCTGGGATTAAGGATGCGTGAAGGGCTCTCCTGTCCCGCTCATATGTCCTGTGAAGCGTGTTTTTGGGCCTTCCTTGCCGACGCGTGCCGTCTGGTTGCCACTGGAAGATTATATTCGGTAGTCTCGATCTTGGCATACGGATAACATGGCCAAGATAGCGCCATCTTCGTTGCCTGACTACATCAGCGACATCAGGCTGGTTTGTGTAGTGGCGAATTTCCATGTTTGTTATCCTATCCTTCCAGTTAATGTTTAGGATACGTCGAAGACAGTTGTTTTCATATGCAGTGAGTCGTTTTTCCTGCTCAGCGGTGAGTTTTAAACATTACATCGCGTATGTCAGAACCCCTAGTATAATCTCAGAACGCCAAGTGTGCCTACAGTTCCGTCACGCTTGGCACACTTCCACCACACTTGGTACGTCCACCTGGTGCATGTGATTTCTAAAACTGGGTGCCCCTCGGAGGCTTCCAAGTAATGTTTTACTTTTTTTTCCCGACTTTTTAGTAGCATGAAGTGATGCAGATATTACCACTTTTTATTTTAGCGACATGACGCAAAATGCAGAAATACCATGAAATGTATCCTTTGAGCTTCTGGACTCTGTAATAGAAGTGTAAGACTAAAAAGAAACTTTAATGTATCCACGTGCTGTTTTACTTTTTGAACATAAATATTTCAGTAATGAATAAAATGCCAGAGTGAGCCAGACTCATGAATTTTAAGGACTCTGAAACATAAATGTCAACCTAAAAAGATACTGAAATGCTTCCAGTTTTTGCTTAATTTTTCATAAAAAGCATCCTTTTTTTCTTAAAACAGAATGGTTTGTGGTGTTTCGTTTGTTCATTTATTCATGAGCTATTTATTCATTTATTAAAAAATGAGCTCCATTTATTAAAAATCAGATCCCTCTGGGTTTTGACTGAAATCCAAATATCAGAGGCAACGCTATAGCGTTGCCTATAGTAAAGGCCATACAGCTCCAATGTTTTATTATTATTA
>NC_142797.1:16140999-16200125 GCF_049724085.1 Artemia sp. Qi Xiang Cuo | reverse complement strand
AAATGTTCAATTTTCCGTTAGTATCTAGGCAAATGGGCTAAAACTTAAGATATTTATGCATTGTTTCAACTATTTATGGCTAAGTTTGCTAAAGACAAGCTATTTTCTTGCGAAAACACACAAAATAAGAAAAAATGTTCAACGATCCTTTACTACCTACGCAACTAGACTAAAAATGAAGATATTTATGCAGAGTTTCAACTAGCTATGGCTAAGTTTGCTAAAGACAAGCTATTTTCTTGCGAAAACACACAAAATCAGAAAAAATATTGTTAGGTTAGGTTAAGTTAGATTAGGTTAGGTTAGCCTACGTACGCGCATATAGGTTAGGTTAGGTTAGGTTGGATTAAGTTAGGTTAGGTTAAGTTAGGTTAGGTTAGATTAAGTTAGGTTAGGTTAGTTAGGTTAGGATAGGTTAGATTAAGTTAGGTTAGGCTGTTAGGTTAGGCTAGGCTAGCCTACGTACGCGCGCGTACGTAGGCTAACCTAGCCTACCCTAACTTAGCCTATCCTAACTTAATCTAACAAATCCTAACCTAACTAAACCTAACCTAACTTAATCTAAACTAACCTAACCTAATCTAACCAATCTTAATCCAACCGAACCAAACCTACCCTCTATGCACACGTACGTGGGATAACCTAACCTAATCTAGCCGAATCTAACATAACACTCTTGTTTAGGATTTTACGTGTATCTACAAGACAATATAGCTTCTTGATCAAAAAGCGCACGTTCGAGAAATTTCTCTTCACTTAATACTGAATTAAAGAATCATTTCAAAGTTAATCGATGACACTAGTACATTTTTTTTTTCTGTGGGTTTTGTTTGACAAAAGAAACTTGCGTGTATTACTAAAAATTATACATATATAGAATAAACTATGCATAAATATCTTCATTTAAGCCTAATTGCGTAGGTACTAAAGGACCATTGAACATTTTTTCTGAGTTTGTGTGTTTTCGCAAGAAAATAGCTTGTCTTTAGCAAACTTAGCCATAGATAGTTGAAACTCTGCATAAATATCTTCATTTCCGCCTAATTTCGTAGGTACTAAAGGAACATTGAACATGTTTTCTGATTTTGCGTGTTTTCGCAAGAAAATAGCTTGTCTTTAGCAAACTTAGCCATAGCTAGTTGAAACTCTGCATAAATATCTTCATTTTTAGTCTAATTGCGTAGGTACTAGAGGAACATTGATCATTTTTTTCTGATTTTGTGTGTTTTCGCAAGAAAATAGCTTGTCTTTAGCAAACTTAGCCATAGATAGGAGAACTTGAACATTTTGCACTTCTTCGAGAAAACTCTGAATTAAAGTGGAGTTCCTTATCTTCATGTTGAATATTCACAATCAATGTATAACTTTTTCTATCTTCTATGAAAAATTTGGAACAGAACTTTAAATTTTTTATTTCTTTGAGAAAAATCAGAACCAAATTTAAGAAAATTATAAATAAAGTGAAACTTTTGATCTCCATGTAAAATAATCACAATCATAGTATTACTTTTTCTATCTTTCATCTAAAAATTTAAAATATAAGTTTAAATTTCTTTATTTCTTTTGGGAACTTAAAAATGAAGTGGAATATATTCATTTTATCTAGAGAAATTAGAATTGAAATGTGTTCTTTGGTAAAGTTCAGAAGAGAACTTGAGCTTTTTTTTACTATGTTGATAAAATTTTATTGAACTAGAACTTTTTATCTTCAGTGAAAATAATCACAAGTATGGTATTACTTTTTCTATCTTACAGGGAAAAATTTAGAATAGAACTTTAAATTTCTTTTTGTCCTTGTGAAATATAGATGTGAAGTGGAAGATTTTTATTTTCGCTGTTGAAATTAGAATTGAATTGTGTTCCTTAGTAAAATTCAGATGAGAACTTGAACTTTTCTTCACTTCGTTGAGTAAATTTTAAGTTGAACTAGAACTTTTTATCTTCCGGTAAAATATTCACAAGTATAGTATTACTTTTTCTATCTTCCACCGAAAAACTTAGAATTGAACTTTAAATTTATTTATGTCTTTGTGAAATAAAGAACTTAAGTGGAAGATTTTCGTTTTCTCTGGAGAAATTAGAATTGAATTGTGTTCTTTAGTAAAATTCAGAAGAGAACTTGACCTTTTCTTCACTTTTTTGAGTAAATTTTAAATTGAACTAGAATTTTTTATCTTCCGGGAAAATATTCACAAGTATGGTATTACTTTTTCCATCTTCCACCAAAAATTAGAATTGAACTTTAAATTTCTGTATGTCCTTGTGAAATTGAGAACTTAAGTGGAAGATTTTTATTTTCTGTGGAGAAATTAGAATTGAAGTGTGTTCTTTGGTAAAGTTCAGAAGAGAACTTGAACTTTTCTTCACTTCGTTGAGAAAATTTTAAATTAAACTAGAACTTTTCATCTTCCATGAAAATAATCACAAGTATGGTATTACTTTTTCTATCTTCCACCGAAAAATATAGAAATGAACTTTAAATTTCTTTATGTCATTGTGAAATATAGAAGTTAAGTGGAAGATTTTTATTTTCTTTGGTGAAATTAGAATTGAATTGTGTTCTTTAGTAAAATTCAGAAGCGAACTTGAACTTTTCTTCACTTCGTTGAGGAAATTGTAAATTGAACTAGAACTTTTTATCTTCCATGAAAATATTCACAAGTATGGTATTACTTTTTCTATCTTCCGCCGAAAAATTTTGAATTGAACTCTAAATTTCTTTATGTCATTGTGAAATAAAGAACTTAAGTGGAAGATTTTTATTTTCTCTGGTGAAAATAGAATTGTATTGTGTTCTTTAGTAAAATTCAGTAGAGAACTTGAACTTTTCTTCACTTCGTTGAGGAAATTGTAAATTGAACTAGAACTTTTTATCTTCTGGGAAAATATTCACAAGTATGGTATTAGTTTTTCCATCTTCCACCGACAAATTTAGAATTGAACTTTAAATTTCTTTATGTCTTTGTGAAATTAAGAACTTAAGTGGAAGATTTTTGTTTTCTCTGGAGAAAATTAGCATTGAAGTGTGTTCTTTTGTAAAGTTCAGAAGATAACTTGAACTTTTCTTCACTTCGTTGAGAAAATTTTAAATTGGACAAGAACTTTTCATTTTCAATGAAAATATTCACAAGTTTTGTATTACTTTTTTTATCTACCACCAATAAATTACAATTGAACTTTAAATTTCTTAAAGTCTTTGTGAAATAAAGAGATGAGTTGGAAGATTTTTGTTTTCTCTGGAGAAATTAGAATTGGAGCGTGTTCTTTGGTAAAATTCAGAAGAGATCAAAATCTTTTCTTCAGTTTGTTGAGAACATTTGGAACATTTTTTTAAATTTTTTCATCCCCTTGAGAAAAATATGAAATAACATGGAAAATTTTTATATAATTTGAAAAAATGGATATGATTACAACTTAATTTCTTTTCAATTGATAACGGGGTGGAAAAGATAAGTACTTCAAGTTCCAAAGTGGGTTTAGGAGTGAGATTAAGAAAGTAACTTGCTCTGAAATGGTCTTTGAAATGTATTTCTTGGTGTTGAGGGATTCAAAAAGCTGTAAAGTATAGTTGTGGGTGAAAAAGATAAGTACTTCAAGTTGGAAAATGGGTTTAGGAGGGACATTAAGAAAGTAACTTGCTCTGAAATGGTCTTTCAAAAGTATTTCTTGGTTTTGAGGTATCCAAAAAGCTGTAAAGTATAGTTGCGGGTGAACAAGATAAGTACTTTAAGTTGGAAAATGGGGTTAGGAGGGAAATTAAGAAAGTAACTTGCTCTGAAATGGTCTTTGAAAAGTATTTCTTGGTGTTGAGGTATCCAAAAAGCTGTAAAGTATAGTTGCGGGTGAAAAAGATAAGTACTTCAAGTTGGAAAATGGGTTTAGAAGGGACATTATGAAAGCAACTTGCTCTGAAATGATCCTTGAAAAGTATTTCTTGGTGTTGAGGTATCCAAAAAGCTGTAAAGTATAGTTTCGGGTGAAAAAGATAAGTACTTCAAGTTGGAAAATGGGTTTAGGAGGGACATTAAGAAAGTAACTTGCTCTGAAATGTTCTTTGAAAAGTGTTTCTTTGTGTTGAGGTATCACAAAAGCTGTAAAGTATAGTTGTGAGTGAAAATAATGAGTGCTTCAAGTTGGAAAATGGATTTAGGAGTGACATTAAGAAAGTAACTTGCTCTGAAATGGTCTTTGAAAAGAATTTCTTGATGTTGAGGTATCCAAAAAGCTGTAAGGTATAGTTGAGGGTGAAAAGGATAAGTACTTCAAGTTGGAAAATGGGTTTAGGATGGTCATTAAGAAAGTAACGTGCTCTGAAAGGGTCTTTGAAATGTATTTCTTAGTGTTGAGGTATCCAAAAAGCTGTAAAGTATTGTTGTGATAGAAAAAGATAAGTACTTCAAGTTGCAAAATGGGTTTAGGAGGGACATTAAGAAAGTAACTTGCTCTGAAATGATTTTTGAAAAATATTTCTTGGTGTTAAGGTATCCAAATCTGTAAAGTATAGTTGTGGGTGAAAAAGATAAGTACTTCAAGTTAGAAAATGGGTTTAGGAGAGACATTAAGAAAGTAACTTGCTCTGAAGTCGTTCTGAAAAGTGGATCTGGAAAATAGGTTCTGGAACTTGTTCTGAAAAGATATAATAAAGCCATAGAAAAGTATTAAAAAATGGAGAGGGGACTCTTTGGGGGGGCCCGGGGTGGGTGTTGGGGGATCCGGGGGCCCTTGAGGGCCGGGTGGTCCTTTGGGTGCCCGGGGGGCCTTTGAGGACCAGGGGAGGACCTTTGGGGGTCCGAGGAGGGTGTTTGGGGGACCCTGGGGGGAGGGTGCCCTTCTGTGATCGAAATTTTTACTTTTTAGTTTACTTCTTTTTTTTGCGGCGCATCCCTGCAGTGTATCCTGCGGCCCTTTCCTGTAGTGCCTCCCTGAGGCAAATCCTGCGATGCTTTCCTGACCCGCGGCACATCCCTGCAACACATCCTGCGGCGCTTTCCTGGCCCACGGCGCATCCCGGCGGCGCTTCTCTGGTCCGGGGGACCTTGGGGGGCTTGGGGAGGGCCTTGGGGGCTTAGGGTGGGACTTGGGGGCACTGGGAGGGCCTTGGGGGGTCTGGTGGGGCAGTTGGGGGCTGGTGGAGGGCCTTTGGGACCCCGTTGGTCCTTTGGGAGCTCGATGGGCCTGTGGGGGGCCCGGGGATGGTCTTTGGGGGTCTGGGTGGGCCTTTGGGGGCGCCGGTGGCCCTTTGTGAGCTTGGGGGGCCTTTGAGGACCGGGGGCTTCCTTCAGGGTTGGGGTAGGAGGATTGGAACCCTTTGGGGTTGGGTTAGAGGATCTCACAACACTGTTCATATGAAACTTGTGTATTATAACGACCACAGAGTTTCACCATTAAATTCTCTTCTAAAATCTCTTCAAAAATCTTCTTTTAAAATGTCTCTATCTGTTTCGCCGAAATAGTTCCATAACCTGTCTAAAACGGTTTCGCCCAAATAATCCCTAAACGTAAATTCAGCGTGTTCCTTTGTTATTGGCATCTCTACGCTAATACATTTCAAATTAATAAGAAACCTTATCGCGTGCTAACACAATTCATCGCCAAGAGGCTTCTCGCCTAATTGTTTCCATTGCCTTTGGTTATTAATATCCTTTGGAGTTCAACCAGTAGAAGTGTTCCTGAGGCAAAGACATTAATGATTTGGATCTATTCATGGAGAAATGTTTCTAGGGCGAAAATTTTTAAAGTCTGACAGATGATGTCATTGATTGATTGATCTGTCAAGAAAGGGGAAATTAATTTGATGTTTCTAAGGGGAATTATTGATTCACGATAGGTTTCTGCAAAAATATAAAAGTAATTTCTGTGTGTTCCTTTTGTATGGCATCTCTGTGCTAACGCATTTCAAATTTCTAGGAAACCCTTTCCTACGTTAATCTCTTCATCTCATAAATTTTCCTAGCTAAACTATTAGGGTTTCGTTAGAATATCAATTTATCTCTCCGACTTAAAGCTCCGTGAAGCCGTATTTAAAAATAGAATTTCTATCTCTTTAGACTCCCGCATAATTCCAAGATAACAAGTGATGTCAATTATAATTCCTGACACTAAAGATCAATGAAGCCCTATTTAAAAATAGAATATTAATTTTTCTCACTGACCTAAAGAACGTTTATCCCTCAGACCTAAGATTAAAGAAGCCTTAATGTTTCTTAATTCTCCCCTTCGTGAATCAATAATTTCCCCTAGCGATTATGTAAATCAAGTTCACATGTGCTACTCGTGACAGGACCACGGGGTTTATGGTTTTCCATGTGGTAAAGTTACTTTTTTTCCAAGTGATAAAATTCCTGTTTTTTAATTATCTGTGAGAAAACCATAAACCACGTGGTCCTGTCACCCTGTTTTTCAAATTCTCACGGACAAAAACCATAAAACATCCATAATTTGATGTTGACATCCGAGAAAAACATCAAATAAATCGAACAACACACATCACCATCCATGAAAACAACCATAAATGTGACAAAATTCATGTTTTTCCATGTGAGAAAATTCCTGTTTTTTCATTCTCACTGAGAAAACCATATAACAGACATGAATTGCTGTTGACATCCATAAATGTGACATAGTTCCTGTTTTTCAAATTCTCACTGACAAAAACCATAAACCACGTGGTTGTCGTGCCAATATATGGTGTTAAAAAAAGTTGTAGGTGGCAGCAGGGATGCGTGACACGAGCTTTAGGGTCACTTCTACTATTATTATTTATTATTTTTTCCCCCGAGGCACTTCATATGGAAGGGGTCGTCGTAAAAATTCAAAAAGGGCTCATTCGATTGGAAATCGAGATTTCTAGTGCCCATTTTAAGGGTCAAAAGTGATTGGAAGGAAACTAACATCCCTTCCACGCCCACCATTTCCTCAAACACATTCAATCAAAATTTTGAGACAGACATTTTAAATATTAAAGCCGACTTTAGCATGTGCAGGCTTTATTTAATTTTCAAAAAGAAAATAAACATTGCATCTTAAATCGGAAAATTTTCTGTTATTTTGTCTTAGTCAACGAATAAAATACCGAAAACTAGCTATCCTCTCAAATTTTTTTATTGCAGGTGGGGGGTGGGACTCAAGACCCAACCCCCTAGAATTCAAAATCTGTATGAATTTCATGGCTCTTCTTATTCAAATTAAATTATTTTTATTGTTACCCCCCCCCCCAAAAAAAAAAATCTTTCAGGTGTGCCTACTTTAGATGTTATCGATAGAGGTTTACATACTTATATTTAAGGTAATTGGGAGCACCGTTCCCTAAGATTGGTTCATATGTGTCCTCTTCCTATGAATATCGGAAAATAGTGGCATGAAAACAATTCTGCATTTTGAAATAAACATTATTTTAGAAAGACACTTGGATTCAAACAGACATGCCTAATGCTTGAAAAAGAAAATAAAGATTGTTTATCTTAAAAAATAAGTTTTGTGTAAATAATAAAATATCGCAAAGGGTTAACCTTTTAACACTGTTAAAAACTCGTTCTGAACACATTACCTGAAGGTTACATCGAGTTTCTCCTACGCTATTTGAATGCTACGTTAATAAAGCGTGCTTACGGAGAACTTTTCAAAGTATGTTCCAGTTGAAACATACTTTGGAAAAAAACACTAATACATAGTTAGGTTGGAGAGTTAGTTGGACCTTTCAACGGCGTAAGAGGAAGGGGAAAAAACAACGTATGACTATTAGGGCACTTTACGGTTTGGATAGCTTCAAGGCAAAAAACTTTACTATATAAACAGCTTTAGAAAATGATTTTATTTATAAAATAGAGCCAGAATTTCAAATATTTAGTAAAAAGTACATTGTAATTGCCGTTATTTATGCTAGTCTCGTTGGAACACCACACAAATTCTTAGACACATGTATACCGTACTATTTATGTCAAACAATTTGATAAACTTTTATTCAACCACATATTATATACCTTTTTTCATTTATTCTTATTTCTTTCCTAAGATTTACGATTTAGCCTAATAACTAAAGAGAAGGAGGGGGAGCAACAGAGACAGAAAGAGAGAGTAAATAATTTCTGAGACCACACTGGCTAATAATGACAAAACAAAAAGTCCCATAGAAAAGAGAAACGAGGAAAATGACAGCCAGTGAAAAACAGAAGAAAACTGTGGAACTATTTCAGTCGAGACCTCCGCTAAACCGTCTTAAGTGCAGATTAATAAAAAATACAGATAAAGTCCTAAGGACGATATAAGAACCGGTGTTACCTTTTCGTCGTTGCTCGGAAAGGGTCCTATTTTAGTTTCAGAGTTTGTTTTGAGCTTTGGTTTTATATTGTCCTTAGGGCTTTTATCTATACTTTTTTTTTTATTATTCTGCACTTAGGACGGTTGAACAGAGGTCTCGCCCGAGATTATTATATAATTTTCTTCTGTTTTTTACTGGCTGTCGTTATCCTCGTTTCTATCTTCTTAGCAAATTTTTCGTTTTGAGAGCGAGACAGTGAGAGAGTAAGAGAGAGAGTGAGAGAGAGAGTGAGAGACTGTGAGAGAGTGAGTGTGTTAGAGTGTGTGTGTGTTATAGTGTGAGTGAGATTGGTTCCGAGAGTGATAGAGAGAGAGATAGACAAAGAGAAATAGAGGGAGAGAGATAGAGAGAGAAAGAGAGAGAGAAAGAGAAGGAAAGAGAGAGAAAGAAAGAGAGAGAGAGAAAGAGAGAGAGTTGGAGAGAGAAATAAATTCATAATTTTTAGAGGAAGTGACAACAAAAGAATCATGATACACCACAGGAAAACTGTAATTTTACGCTAAATAGAAATAAGATTAGCGTCTGGTACCTTTTTCCAAAACGTTCTTGGTGTGGGTATGCCAGTAGCTTCGCAAGGTAGCTTAACATAGTCACCAACATTTCTAGTTAGGTATTTTGGCTGGGACATGGTCGATGGCAGGAAGGCCAAGTTTATCTTTTTGGAATTTTCCTCATCTAAAAAAAAAATTGGTCTGTTAATAAATTAAAAATAAGATGTGCACAACACTTCATTGTACTAGAGGGCAGTCAAATATATCTTTTAAGTTGATACCAAAACCCAAATGCACTAGTGATTGGAACTACAGTTGCATTGTTTTGTACCATATTAACGACTCTTCTTGACTGCTAAGGTCCATGCCCCAGCCCTGCAGTGTGTTGCTATAGCTTGGTTCAAGTTTCGTGTCCCGTATTGCCACACTGAGGTCAAACTCACTGCGCCACCAAAGGACAAATTATATGAGCGCGGAAGGAAACCACAGGATTTCTCTCCGCTGGAGGTCAATTATAACTACGGAGTCACTCGAACTTCGAAGCTCCTGATTAGGAGCAGACTCTTGTATCTACTGTATTGCAGTTACTATAACTGCAGTCTCTATACTAAATCAGACATGAGAATAACATTCATGAATGAATAAACATAAACTGGGAAGTATTAAATCAGACATGAGAATAACATTCATAAATGAATAAACATAAATGTTATAATAGTTACAAGCATATTAATAAAGATAATTAGTAGTTGTGTTCTTGTAAATTGGTTGCCAATACCCCCACCCTTTTTCCATGCGTAAGGATCTTGCAAACTATGATGAGTTCTGATGCCGCCCAATAAATCTTAAACTCATACAATGACACTAAATCTCAAAATTTCCGTTTGAAAGGGGGGCTACCATTTCATCTAACCGACACAAGCACTAAACGTCATTTCGTCGACAAGGAAAATCTGTCAGAACGTCGAAAGTCTTAACATCGACAAGTAAGGACATCGACAGTCATAAAATCGACACGTCAGAAGATCGACAGTCACAATCGCTACCCGTCAGAACGTCGACAGTCATAACATCGACAAGTAAAGACATCCACACGTCAGGATATTGACAGTCATAACATGGACACGTCAGAACATCGACAGTCACAATCGCTACCCGTCATAACGTCGACAGTCATAACATCGACACGTAAGGACATCGACAGTCATAACAACGACACGTCAGTACATCGACAGTCACAATCACTACCCGTCAGAACGTTGACAGTAATAACATCGACACATCAGTACATCGACAAAATCCGTCAGGACATCGACAAAAAAATTATAAGTTTATACAATAGTAATAAGTACATAATAGTTTAGAAACAAATTTCGGCTATATATTTGTACATCAGGGGGGTGGGGGTGAAGTATAGCCTATATTAAATACGTAAGCTAACCTAACTTAGGTACCTTTTCCCCCCTAAACCACAAAACACTAAAGTTTTAAAATTTTCGATTTTATGACGGATTTTGTCGATGTCCTGACTTGTCCATGTTATGACTGTCGACGTTCTGACAGGTAGCAATTGTGACTGTCGATGTCCTGACCTGTCGATGTCCTGACGGTTAGTGGTTCTGATGGATTTTTTGTTGATGTTATGACGGTTTTGTCGATGTCCTGACGGTAGTGATTCTGACGTGTCGGTGCCCTGACGCCTTCCTCGTTCGAAAGAGCCCACTGCCAATAATTTACCACCATTGCTTCGATTTGAGCAACCCTTGTGGATCGTTGTTTAAAGGAAGCATAGAGAAGTGGAGAGCATAGTCTGGAGGAATCTTGCTGGGTGAAATGTTTTTTTGCCCATATTGGGGTTACCTCATGTGCGGTGCTGGCCGAGTAATACTTTTCTTGTCCAGTTTTTCCTTTTGTAGTTTTTTATTTGTTTATTAGTTTACTTTTTTGTTAATGTCGAAGCGTTAAATGCTTATATTCGTTACAATCAGCAGATACGAATTCATCTCTCTGTTGAGGGCGTATTATTTAGACGCTATATTGTATCGCAGTGAGTTAGATAATTAAAATAATTCATTCAGTAACGTTCGAGTCAAAATAATACGTTATACTCAAATTTATCCTAAACTTTATCAATTAGCCCTTGGGTCTAGAATATGGCAATTGGAATATGTGCTTCTTTGAATAAAAAATATTTGGGATCCTAAGGCTATTCGATAGCCTTAGGGATGATATCTTTGGGATCATATAAAATTTCGATACGATCCACATTTAAGGGAGGTATAAAGCACTCACCTTTCTTGTTTAAATTATAAATAAAGCTTTCATTTGAAACTAGACCTTTGGTTGAGCTAGGGTTGTTTTACCAAAATTTATTTCGAAAAACATTAAATACTCTTGACCTAAATATCCTTAATATTCCAATCTCAGCAATGCATAATTAACCTAGATATCTTAGAAGAATTATGAGTTCTTCCGTTTACAACGGGTAATTTCTCAAAACTTTGGGCCGCCATTTTCTCAAATCTGTACGATTCACACTAACTTTTTCTATATTTTTGATTAAAATAAAACCCTTGAAATTTTGACGCGAAACCATACTTGGCTGCACTGGGCCCCAGGGCCATAAAAGGATATTGAGATGGTCTAGTCCCTCTCAGATCACTTTTGGTCCTATAAAGGAACGAGAACTTTCAATTTCTGTTCGAATAAAATCCCTTCCAAAATTCAACAAACTCCGATTCAATAAGACTGCCCGGTACTGGTGCATTATGCGGGCCCATAACTATAGACGGTATCAAGGAAACCAGTCACGAAACCCGTCAAACGGGCTATTTGCAAGACACCGCTATAGATAAATGATTGCAAAGCGTTGTTTCTCAATGAGTTACAATATTTAAACGACAAATTTATACTGAAAATATTGTACATGTTTCGAAATTTTTGTTTTTAAATCTGATCAGTTTTAAATACAATCAGTACATCCAATCAGTAGAATATGAAGATTTTTTGGTACTTGGGCACTATATGGACCTTTACAAGGAAAACCAGTCACGAAAAACCCGTTTTTGATGGGTTAATTCAAGAGACCGCTATAGAGTAATGCAATCCATAGCGTGGTTTTCATTGCGTTTACGATATTTAAACTTTTGTTTTTTGGGGTTTGGGGAAAAATGGTACCTAGGTTAGGTTACATATTTGATATATGCTATGCTTTACCCCCTCCCCTAATGTGCAAATATATAGCCCAAATTTGTTTATAAACTATTATATATTCATCCTATTTTATTTTATTTCATTAGCATTAACCAAAAGTGACTTTTTAGAGAGGCCCATATAATGCCCAAGTACCGATTTTTTTATGGAAATAAAAAAAAAAAACTTTTTAAAACTGAAAGTAAGGAGCGACATTAAAACTTAAAACAAACAGAAATTATTCCGTATATGAAAGGGGCTGTCCCCTCCTCAACGCCTCGCTTTTTGCGCTGTAGTTTTTTATTGTTTTAAAAAATAAAGTTGTAAGACAGAGTCAAAGTATAGCGTAAAGAGCGAGGCGTTGAAGAGGGACAGCCCCTTTTATATACGGAATAATTTCTGTTCGTTTTAAGTTTTAATGTCGCTCCCTACTTTCAGTTTAAAAAACTTGTTTTTTTTATTTAATTTATGATCTTTTTATAGTTAATGCAGCTTTAATTTGGGCTCACTATCATTGAATAAGTAAACAAAATTCTGCATAAAAATTTTACTTTTCTTTTGCTAAATGGCTGTCTCTAAATTTGGTTCTAACGTAATTTACAAATTAACTTACGTAACGAACTTCTATATTTGTATATTTTTCTTCTGGCAAAAAATACAAAGTTGCAGATTTTTGCAGATATGAGCTTGACACCTATGTAATAGGGTTTTCTGATACGCTGAATCTGACGGTGTGATATTCATTAAAATTCTTTCACTTGTAGGGGATGTTTTCCCCCTCTTTAAAAAATCAGGTAAATTTTCTCAGACTCGTAGCCTTTGATGTGTAATACTAAACTTAATAAAATTTATATATTTAGAGTCAGCATTATAAGCCCATTCTTTTGATACATTTATTTACATCAAAACTCCGTTTTTAAAAGCTTCGATTACTATTGAGCCGTATCACTTGTTTTTTTTATTGTTTTTTTTATTACGCATATGTTATTACGTATATAAGGGGGTTCTCCCCTTAGTCAATACCACGCTCTTTACGTTTAAAAAAAAATTATTAATTCACAAACCCCTGAATCACAAAGGCCGTTTAATTAGAATAGATAGCTCTTTTGAAAGCACTAAAAAAAAAACTGTAGCGTAAAGAGCGAGGTATTGACTTGGGGGAGAACCCCCTCATATACGTAAAATTTTTCTGCTCGTTTTAAGTTCTAATCTTGCTTCTTACTTTCAGTTGAAAAAGCTTGTTTTTTTTTAATTTAATTTCTGATCGTTTTTTAAATAATGCTTGGAATTCCGGCGTCCCCTTCGTAGAAATGTCCCTTACCCCAAAGAAACATCCTCCACGGAAATATTCTCCCGAGTAACCCTCTCCTCCAGCCCTCCTCCCCACCAGAAAAAAATCCATCCTGAAAATGTCTGTATACTTCCCAATAACCAATACAATATGTAAGTAATGGGCAAAGTTCATAACTTGCAGCCCTTCCCCTGAGAATTGTGGGGGATTAAGTCATCCTCAAGGACAAATTTATTAAATTTTCGACTATGCTGAAGAAAATGGCTATCTCAAAATTTTGGTAGGGTGACTTTGAGAAAAAATTAGCGTCGGAGGGGGCCAAGTCGCCCTCCATTTTTTTGGTCACCTAAAAAGAACACTAGAATTTTTAATTACATTTCGAATGAGCCCTCCCACGATATTCTAGGACTACTGGGTCGATACGATCACCCCTGGGAAAAAAAACAAAAAAAAACAAAAAAACAAAAAACAAACAATACACACGCATCCGTGATCTTTCTTCTGGCAAAAAATGGAAAATTCCACATTTTTGTAGATAGGAGCTTGAAACCTCTACAGTAGGGTTCTCTGACACGCAGAATATGATGGTGTGATTTTCATTAAGGTTCTACAGCTTTTAGGAGGTCTTTCCCCCTTTTTTCGAAAATCAGCCAAATGTTCTCAGGCACCTAACTTTTGATGGGTAGGATAACAACTTGATGACACTTATACATTTGAAATCAGAATTAAAATCTGATTCTTTTGATGTATCTATTTGTATCAAAGTTCTGTTTTTTAGAGTTTCGGTTACTATTGAGCCGGGTCACTCCTTACTTACAGTCCGTTACCACGAACAGTTTGATAGATTGTTCCCAAATTTTCATCTCTTAGAGTCTTGGTTGCTAGCACACGTTGATATTGTTTCCACTTCTTTACCGTCAGTTGTTTAATCACTAGAGTAGCGCATTATTATTGAAAATACCTCAGCAGCACCCAAAAGCAAGTTTAGTTGGATTTAAGGCTAGCGACTACAGTGTATCCAGACATGGGTCTAATTAAGCACGTAAGTTGGGTGGATACCTTTGAACGCATGCCCCCTACCCTATAAAAGTGCGTAGTTTTTATGATTTATCGCATTAGTTTCCATTTAATTTGGCTGTGCGTAAACTTTGTATGACGTCGGATGTCGGTCTCTGGATCTAATCAACCAAGCGTGTCTTTTGTCTCATTATACAGTAGACTATTAATATTGTGACGAACGTTGAGGAATTTAAGAGATTTTAGAGATTTACTAGGGGCTACTAGAGGTTTTATTTTAGGATTACTTCTGAGAGGAAAACACTATAATGAACGAAAGAGTTGCCGATTATCGCAAAGGATATTGCTTTAAACATACCTAGGACAATCAAATCTAGAAATACGCTTTCTGAACCGAATCCATTTACACCGGTGCACTTGTAACGGCCGCCATCATCTTTTCTTGCCTCTTTTACTCGAAGCATATTTCCTGCTATTTTAATTCTATGAAAGTCCGACTGCACAACTTCTCCATCTTTGCTCCACTCAACGATTAAATTTCCAGTTCTTGACTTTACTGGACAAACTAATTTGACATCTAAGCCGAGACCAGTGATTATTTGACTTTGATAAGCCTCCAGCTGTAGTTGAGGTGGCTCTGTAAGAGGGAAAAGAGAAATCTAAGAACACAGCATCAAAGAGAACAAGAGACATTTACTTTCTTGTAATTCATTGAAAAATGTCGTTTACTATCATTGGTTTTTGTCTGTGGCGTATCTTCGCAATCGTATCTTGGCGTATCTATTTCAAACACATTGATACTTAAGGTAACGGAATTTGTGGGGAAATTCTAAGGTGTCTAAGCCATGAAAAAGAACTAAAAGTTAGTCTCCCCTTGATTGGTTCTCAGTGTGAAATTTTAAGCCATAGGGTAAAAAGAAGGAGAAGTCTTTCAGTCGCATTATTTTTTACGAGTAGTCAATCTGTTTCTCTATGATAGGATTGTATTAACATTTACCGCCTCTATTACCACTTTCTTTTCACTAAGCAGACGTCATGGAGCCTTAGGTAATTAAATAAAAAATGCCTTAGGTTTTTTGAACTGGAAATAAGGAGCAACATTAAAACTTAAAGCGAACAGAAATTATTACGTATATGGGAGAGTTTGCCCCCTCGTCAATACCTTGCACTTTAGGCTAAAGTCTGAATTTTGTTCCAATTCTTTAAAAATGACCCCTGAATCACAAAGGCCGCTTAATTAGAATATTAAACAAAAAAAAAGTTTTTTTTAACCGAAAGTAAGGAGCAGCATTAAAACTTAAAACGAAAAGAAATTATTCCGTATATGAAAGGGGCTGTCCCCTCCTCAATGCCTCGCTCTTTACGCTAAAGTTTTTATTGTTTTAAAAAATAGAGTTGTGAGAAAGAGTCAAACTATAGCGTAAAGAGCGAGGTGTAGACAGCCCCTTTTATATACGGAATAATTTCTGTTCGTTTTAAGTTTTATGCCGCTCCTTACTTTCAGTTAAAAAAACTTATTTTTTTTATTTAATTCCTGAATGTTTTTAAATTAATGCAGGTTTTGATTTTGGCTCACCGTACATGAATAATTAAAACAAAATTTGTATATTAATTTTCTTTTTTTGGCTAAATGGCTTTCTCGAAAGCTGTTTAATGTTATTTACGAACGTTTTTATTAGTAATAAATATACATAACTTACGAATTAACTTACGTAACGACTTTCTATATTCGTATATTTTTATTACGTATATTAGGGGGGTTCTCCCCCTAGTCAATGCCTCCGTGTTTACGCTTAAGTTCGGTTAATTTTTCCATTTGTTTAAGAATGACCTCTTAATCAGAAAGGCCGTTAACTAGAATACATAGGTCTTATGAAAGTACTAAAAAACTTAGATTAAGGTTAGAGCGAGGGTTTGACTTAGAGCGAGGTTTTGACTAGGGGGCGAACCCAATCATATACGTAATAGTTTCTGTTCGTTTTAAGTTTTGATTTTGAAAAGCTTTCAGTTGAAAAGCTTTTCAGTTGAATTGTTTTTTTTTTTATTTAATTTCTGATCACTTTTTTAAATAATTCTGGAAAATCCGGTGCCTCCTTCATAGCAATGCCCCTTCCCCCATGTAAACTTGCTCCATGAATCCTCCCACGTAACCCCCGATCCATCCCCCCCCACTACCAGAAAAAGATTACCCTAAAAACGTCTGTATACTTCCCAACAACCAATACTTAATATAAATATTGGGCAAAGTTCATAACATGCAGCCCTTCCCCCAGGGACTGTGGTGGATTAAGTCATCCTCAAAGACATAGTTATTATATTTTTCGACCATGCTGAACAAAATAGCAGTAGAAAGGCCTTATTGACTCCCGTACGAACCACGTGGTAGCACCATATATGGGCTTAGAGTCCCTAGGGAGAACACGTGTGCTGTCAGTCCGACAGGGGCACCATATATGGGCATAGAGTCCCTAGGGAGAACACCTGTGCTGTCAGTCCCGATCCCACACCATATATGGGCATGGAATCCCCAGGGAGAAACGTTTCCGAGAAATTGTTTTCAGGCGAAGTCTATTAATGTCTTTGATGTATTTCCAAGGAGAATTGTTTCTGGGCGAATATTTATTAATGTCTTTGGAGTTCTTCCAGGAGAATTGTTTTCGGGCGAATGTTTTGATCTTAGAGATGAAGAGATTAACGCGGGAAAGGAATTCCTAGTAATTTGAAATGTGACAGCGCAGGGATGCCAAAAACAAAAGGAACACGCTGAAATTACGTTTAGGGGTAATTTGGGCGAAACCGTTTTAGACATTTTAGGGAATTATTTCGGCGAAACAGTTAGAGACATTTAAAAAGATGATTTTAGAAGTGGTTTAAGAAGAGTATTTGAGAGTGAAACTCTGAGGTCGTTATAATAAATAATTTCCATTTGAAGAGTGTCGTGAGTTTCTCTACCCCAACCTCAAAGGGCTCCGATCTCTCTACCCCCACCCCGAAAGAACACCCGGCCCTCAAAGGTCCCCCAGGCCCCCCGCACCCCCAAAGCCCCACCGAGGCCTTCCATTCCCCCTTGCTTATTGAATTTTTTCAAGTTTTTTCGGACTGAATTTTTTAGACTTAGAAATTATCAAACATTTTTCAGGGTTTTTCCTTAACCCATTGACATAGAGTTTTAGCCTAGAGTATTAGCTTAGTTTTATTTAGAGCTGAAGTTTACTTTAGTTAT
The DNA here is from genome assembly GCF_049724085.1 of Artemia sp. Qi Xiang Cuo. NCBI lineage: Eukaryota > Metazoa > Arthropoda > Branchiopoda > Anostraca > Artemiidae > Artemia > Artemia sp. Qi Xiang Cuo. The sequence continues at coordinate 16,182,594 of NC_142797.1, read as the reverse complement.
ATTTAAGAGTTTAGAGTTTTTAGCTTAGAGTCTTAATCTAGAGTTTTTGTTAGATTTCTAGTTTAGTTTAGTTATAGTTAAGATTTTAAGATTAGAGTGTTAACTTAGAGTTTTAGTAAGATTTGAAGTTCAGTTTTGTTTCAGTTAAAAGTTTAGAGTTTTACCTTAGAGTCTTAGTTTAGAGTTTTAGTTAGAGTTGAAGTTTACTTTAGTTTTAGTGAAAAGTTATAAGTTTTAGCTTAGAGTCTTAGCTTAGAGTTTTTGTTAGAGTTCTAGTTTAGTTTAATAATAGTTAAGAGTTTAGTTTTTAGCTTAGAGTCTTAGATTAGAGTTTTTGTTGAAATTCTAGTTTAGTTTAGTTTCATTTAAGAGTTTAGAGTTCTAGCTTAGAGTCCTAGCTTAGAGTTCTAGTTAGAGTTGAAGTTTGGTTTAGTTATAGTTAAGAGTTTAGAGTTTTAGTTTAGAGTCTTAGCTTAGAGTTTTAGTTAGAGTTGAAGTTTAGTTTAGTTACAGTTAATAATTTAGAGTTTTAGCTTAGAGTCATATATTAGAGTTTTACTTAAAGTTTAAGTTTGGTTAAGTTTTAGTTAAGAGTTTCGAGTTTTAGCTTAGAGTCTTAGCTTAGAGTTTTTGTTAGAGTTCTAGTTTAGTTTAATTTTAGTTAAGAATTTGATATTTTACCTTTGAGTTTCAGTTAGAGTTCTAGTTTAGTTTACTTTTAGTTAAGAGTTTAGAATTTTAGCTTATAGTCTTAGCATAGAGTTTTTGTTTTAGTTCTAGTTTAGTTTAGTTTTATTTAAGATTTTAGAGTTTTTAGCTTACAGTTTTAGCTAGAGTTCTAATTTAGTTTAGTTTTAGTTAAGAATTTAGAGTTTTACCTTAGAGTCTTAGCTTAGGGTTTGTGTTAAAGTTGAAGTTTAGTTTAGTTATAGTTAAGAGTTTAGAGTTATAGCTTAGAGTCTTAGCTTAGAGTTTTTGTTAAAGTTCTAGTTTAGTTTAGATATAGTTAAGCGTTTGGAGTTTTACCTTCGAGACTTAGCTTAGAGTTTTAATTTAGTTTAGTTTTAGTTAAGAGTTTAGAGTTTTTTAGCTTAGAGTCTTAGCATAGAGTTTTTGTTAGAGTTCTAGTTTAGTTTAGTTTTAGTTAAGAGTTTGGTGTTTTACCTTAGAGTCTTAGCTTAGACTTTTAGTTAGAGTTATAGTTTAGTTTAGTTTTAGTTAAGAGTTTAGAATTTTAGCTTAGAGTCTTAGCTTAGAGTTTTTGTTAGAGTTCTAGTTTAGTTCAGTTTTAGTTAAGTGTTTAGAGTTTTTAGCTTAGAGTCTTAGCTTTGAGTTTTTGTTGAAGCTCTAGTTTAGTTTAGTTTTAGTTAAGAGTTTAGAGTTTTAGCTTAGAATCTTAGATTAGATTTTTTGTTAGAGTTTTAGTTTAGTTTAGTTTTAGTTAATAGTTTAGAGTTTTAGCTTATAGTTTTAGATTATAGTTATATTTATAGTTGAAATTTAGTTTAGTTATAGTTAAGAATTTAGAGTTTTTAGCTTAGAGTCGTAGTTTAGAGTTTTTTTTTAGAGTTCTATTTTAGTTTAGTTAAGAGTTTAGAGTTTTATCATAGAGTCATAGCTTAGAGTTTTTGTTGAAGTTTAGTTTAGTCATAGTTAAGAATTTAGAGTTTTTAGCTTAGGGTCTTAGGTTCTAGTTTAGTTTTAGTTAAGAGTTTTGAGTTTTACCTATAGTTTAGTTTAGTTTTAGTTAAAAGTTTTGAGTTTTAGCTTAGAGTCTTAGCTTAGAGTTTTAGTTAGAGTTGAAGTTTATTTTAGTTATAGTTAATAATTTAGAGTTTTTTAGCTTAGAGTCGTAGTTTAGAGTTTTTGTTAGAGCTCTAGTTTAGTTTAGTTAAGAGTTTAGAGTTTTATCATAGAATCTTAGCTTAGAGTTTTTGTTGAAGTTGAAGTTTAGTTTAGTCATAGGTAACAATTTAGAGTTTTTACCTTAGAGTCTTAGCTTAGAGTTCTAGTTAGAGTTGAAGTTTAGTGTAGTAATAGTTAAGAGTTTAGAGTTTTAGCTTAGAGTCTTAGCTTAGAGTTTTAGTTAGAGTTCTAGCTTAGTTTAGTTTTAGTTAAGAGTTTAGATTTTTACCTTAAAGCTAAAACTATAAACTCTTAAATATAACTAAACCAAACGAAACTTCAACCCTAACTATAACTCTAATCTAAGACTTTAAGGTAAAACTCAAAACTCTTAACTAAAACTAAACTAAACTAGAACTCTAACTAAAACTCTAAGCTAAGACTTTAAGGTAAAAATCTAAACTCTTAACTAAACCTAAACGAAGCTAGAACTCTATCTAAAACTCTCAGCTAAGACTCCAAGCTAAAACTCTAAACCCTTAACTATAACTAAACTAAACTTCAACTCTAAGTAAAACTCTAAGCTAAGACTCTAAGGTAGAACTGTGAAATCTTAACTAAACTAAACTAGAACTTCAACAAAAACTCTAAGCTAAGACTCTAAGATAAAACTCTAAACTCTTAACTAAAACTAGACTAAACTATAACTCTAAGTAAAACTCTAAGCTAAGACTCTATGCTAAAAACTCTAAATTCTTAACTATGACTAAACTAAACTTCCACTTCAACAAAATCTCTAAGCTATGACTCTATGATAAAACTCTAAACTCTTAACTAAACTAAACTAGGACTCTGACAAAAACTCTAAACTACGACTCTAAGCTAAAAACTCTAAATTCTTAACTATAAATAAACTAAACTTACACTCTAACTACAACTCTAAGCTAAGACTCTAAGCTTTAACTCTAAACTCTTAACTAAAACTAAAATAAACTAAAACTCCAACAAAACTCTAAGCTAAGACTCTAAGCTAAAACTATAAACTCTTAACTAAGACTAAACTAAACTAGAGCTTCCACAAAAACTCTAAGCTAAGACTCTAAGCTAAAAACTCTAAACTCTTAACTAAAACTGAACTAAACTAGAACTCTAGCAAAAACTCTAAGCTAAGACTCTAAGCTAAAATTCTAAACTCTTAACTAAAACTAAACTAAACACTCTAACTAAAACTCTAAGCTATGACTCTAAGGTAAAACACCAAACTCTTAACTAAAACTAAAATAAACTAGAACTCTAACAAAGACTCTAAGCCAAGACTCTAAGCTAAAAATTCGAAACTCTTAACTAAAACTAAACTAAACTAGAACTCTAACTACAACTCTAAGCTAAGACTCTATGGTAAAACACCAAACTCTTAACTAAAAGTAAACTAACCTAGAACTCTAACTTAAACTCAAAGGTAAAACATCAAACTCTTAACTAAAATTAAACTAAACTAGAACTCTAACAAAACCTCTAAGCTAAGACTCTAAGGTAAAATTCTAAACTCTTAACTAAAACTAAACTAAACTAGAACTCTAACAAAAACTCTAAGCTAAGACTCTAAGCTAAAACCCTAAATTCTTAACTGTAACTAAACTAAACTTTAACTCTATCTAAAACTCTTAGCTGAGACTCTATGGTAAAACTCTAAACTCTTAACTAAACTAAACTAGAACTCTAAATAAAACTAAGCTAAGACTATAAGCTAAAAACTCTAAACTCTTAACTAAAACAAAACTAAAATAGAACTCTAATTAAAACTATAAGTCTAAGCTTAAACTATAAACTAAAACTAAACTAAAATTTAAATTCAAGAAAAAGACTACACTAAGACTCTAAGCTAAAAACAATAAACTCTTCACTAAAACTAAACTAAACTAGAACTCTAACAAAACTCTTAGCTAAGACTATGGTCTAAAACTATAAACTCTTAAGTAAAACTAAATTAAACTAAAAGTCTAAGCTTAAACTCTAAGGTAAGACTCAAAACTCTTAACCATAACTAAACTAGAGCTAAAACAAAAACTCTAAGCTAAGACTCTAAGGTAAAACTCTTAACTCTAAACTATAACTAAACTAGAACTCTAATTAAAACTCTAAGTCTAAGCTAAAACTCTAAACTAAACTAGAACTTCAACAAAAAACTCTAAACTAAGACTCTAAGCTAAAAGTTCTAAACTCTTAAGTAAAACTAAACTAAATTAAAACTCTAAGCTAAGTCTCTAGGGTAAAACACCAAACTCTTAACTAAAACTAAACTAAACTAAAACTCTAAGCTAAGTCTCTAAGGTAAAACACCAAACTATTAACTATAACTAAACTAAACTAGAACTCTAACAAAAACTCTAAGCTAAGACTCTAAGCTAAAACTCTCTACTCTTAACTATTACTAAACTAAACTAGAACTATAACAAAAACTATAAGCTAAGAATCTAAGCTAAAACTCTAAACTCATAACTAGAAGTAAACTAGAACTCTAACAGAAACTCTAAGCTAAGACTCTAAGCTAAAACCTCGAGAATCTTAACTATAACTAAACTAGAACTCTAACACAAACTTTAAGCTAAGACTCTAAGCTAAAACTCTAAACTCTTAACTAAAACTAAACTGAACTAGAACTCTAACTAAAACTCTAAGCTTTGACTCTAAGGTAAAACTCTAAACTCTTACCTATAACTTTACCAAACTATAACTTTAACTAAAAACTCTAAGCTATGACTCTAAGCTAAAACTCTAATGTCTTAACTATAACTAAACTAAACTAGAACTCTAACAAAAAGTCTAAGCTAAGACTCTAAGGTAAAACTCTAAACTCTTAACTAAAACTAAACTAGAACTCTAACAAAAACTCTAAGGTAAGACTCTAAGCTAAAACTCGAAACTCTTAACTAAAACTTAACTAATAACAATTTTAAATAAGACTCTAAGCTATGACTCTAAGCTAAAACTCTAAATTCTTAACTGTAACTAAACTAAACTTCAACTCTAACTAAAACTCTAAGCTAAGAATCTATGGTAAAAAGACTCTAAGCCAAAACTCTAAACTCTTAACTAAAACTAAACTAGAACTTCAACAAAAACTATAAGCTAATACTCTAATCTAAAAACTCTAAACTCTTAACTAAAACTAAACTAAACTAGAACTCTAACAAAAACTCTAAGCTAAGACTCTAAGCTAAAAAACTCTAAACTCTTAACTAAAACTAAACTAAACTAGAATTCTAGCAAAGACTCTAAGCTAAGACTCTAAGCTAAAATTCGAGACTCTTAACTAAAACTAAACTAAACTAGAACTCTAACTACAACTCTAAGCTAAGACTCTATGGTAAAACACCAAACTCTTAACTAAAAGTAAACTAAACTAGAACTCTAACTGAAACTCAACGGTAAAACATCAAACTCTTAACTAAAATTAAACTAAACTAGAACTCTAACAAAAACTCTAAGCTAAGACTCTAAGGTAAAATTCTAAACTCTTAACTAAAACTAAACTAAACTAGAACTCTAATAAAAACTCTAAGCTAACACTCTAAGCTAAAACCCTAAATTCTTAACTGTAACTAAACTAAACTTTAACTCTATCTAAAACTCTAAGCTGAGACTCTATGGTAAAACTCTAAACTCTTAACTAAACTAAACTAGAACTCTAAATAAAACTAAGCTAAGACTATAAGCTAAAAACTCTAAACTCTTAACTAAAACTAAACTAAACTAGAACTCTAATTGAAACTCTAAGTCTAAGCTAAAACTCTAAACTAAAACTAAACTAAACTAGAACTTCAACAAAAACTCTAAACTAAGACTCTAAGCTAAAAAGACTAAACTCTTGACTAAAACTAAACTAAACTAGAACTCTAACAAAACTCTTAGCTGAGACTCTAAGCTAAAACTCTAAACTCATAAGTAAAACTAAACTAAACTAAAACTCTAAGCTAAGTCTCTAAGGTAAAACTTCAAACTCTTAACTATAACTAAACTAGAACTCTAACAAAAACTCTAAGCTAAGACTCTAAGCTAAAATTCAAAACTCTTAACTAAAACTAAACTAGAACTCTAACAAAAACTCTAAGTCTAAACTAAAACTCTAAACTAAAACTCTAAACTCTTAACTAAAACTAAACTAGAACTATAACTAAAACTATAATTCTAAGATAAAACTATAAACTAAACTAGAAATTCAACAAAAAACTATTATCTGAAACTCTAAGATAAATCTCTAAACTCTTACTTAAGACTAAACTAAACTAAAACTCTAAGCTAAGTCTCTAAGCTGAAGCCCTAAACTCTTAACTAAAACTAAACTAAACTAAAGCTATAAGATATGTCTCTAAGGTACAACACCAAACTCTTAACTATAACTAAACTAAACTAGAACTCTAACAAAAACTCTAAGCTAAGACTCTAAGCTAAAACTCTAAACTCTTAACCATTATTCAACTAAACTAGAACTCTAACAAAAACTATAAGCTAAGACTCTAAGCTAAAACTCTAAACTCTTAACTAGAAGTAAACTAAACTAGAACTCTAACAGAAACTCTAAGCTAAGACTCTAAGCTACAAATTCGAGGCTCTTAACTATAACTAAACTAGAACTCTAACACAAACTATAAGCTAAGACTCAAAGCTAAAACTCTAAACTCTTAACTAAAACTAAACTGAACTAGAACTCTAACTAAAACTCTAAGCTTTGACTCTAAGGTAAAACTCTAAACTCTTAACTATAACTTTACCAAACTATAACTTTAACTAAAACTCTAAGCTATGACTCTAAGCTAAAACTCTAAATTCTTAACTATAAGTAAAATAAACTAGAACTCTAACTAAAACTCTAAGCTAAGACTCTAAGGTAAAACTCTAAACTCTTAACTAAAACTAAACTAGAACTCTAACAAAACTCTAAGGTAAGAATCTAAGCTACAACTAGAAACTCTTAACGAAAACTTAACTAATAACAATTTTAAATAAGACTCTAAGCTATGACTCTAAGCTAAAACTCTAAATTCTTAACTGTAACTAAACTAAACTTCAACTCTAACTAAAACTCTAAGCTAAGACTCTATGGTAAAAAGACTGTAAGCCAAAACTCTAAACTCTTAACTAAAACTAAACTAGAACTTCAACAAAAACTATAAGCTAAGACTATAATATAAAAACTCTAAACTCTTAAAAAAAACTAAACTATACTAGAACTCAAACAAAAACTCTAAGCTAAGACTCTAAGCTAAAAAACTCTAAACTCTTAACTAAAACTAAACTAAACTAGAATTCTAGCAAAGACTCTAAGCTAAGACTCTAAGCTAAAACTCTAAACTCTTAACTATTACTAAACTAAACTTCAACTCTAACAAAAACTCTAAGCTAAGACTCTAAGCTAAAACTCTAAACTATTAACTACAACTAAACAAAACTAGAACTTCAAAAAAAACCATAAGCTATTACTCTCACCTAAAAACTCTAAACTCTTAAATAAAACTAAAATAAAATAGAACTCTAAATTTAATTATAAAATATTAGAATAGTGTCAAAATCCAAACTCTTAACTGTAACTCAACTAAACTAGAGATATAACTGAAACTCAAATGTAAAACATCAAACTCTTAACTAAAACTAAACTAAACTAGAACTTCAATAAAAACTCTAAGCTAAAAACTCTAAACTCTTAACTAAAACTCAAACTAAAGTAGAACTCTTACAAAAACTCTAAGGTAAGACTCTATGCTAAAACTCTAAACTCTTCACTAAAAATTAACTAAACTAGAACTTTAAGTAAAACTCTAATCTTTGTCTCTAAGCTAAAACTCTAAATTCTTAACTTTAACTAAACTAAACTTCAACTCTAACTAAAACTCTAAGCTAAGAATCTATGGTAAAAAGAATGTAAGCCAAAACTCTAAACTCTTAAACAAAACTAAACTAGAACTTCAACAAAAACTATAAGCTAAGACTCTAAGCTAAAAACTCTAAACTCTTAACTAAAACTAAACTAAACTAGAACTCTAACAAAAACTCTAAGCTAAGACTCTAAGCTATAATTCTAAACCCTTAACTATAACTAAACTAAACTTCAACTCTAAGTAAAACTCTAAGCTAAGACTCTAAGGTAAAAAACCAAACTCTTAAATAAAAATAAACTAAACTAGAACTCTAACAAAAAATCTAAGCTAAGACTCTAAGCTAAAAACTCTAAACTCTTAACTAAAACTAAACTAAACTAGAACTCTAAGTAAAACTCTAAGGCAAAACTCCAAAATCTTAACTATATCTAAACTAAACTAGAACTCTAGCTAAAACTCTAAGCTATGACTATAATATAAAACTCTAAACTCTTAACTATAACTAAACTAAACTTCAGCTCTAACTAAAAATTTAAGCTTCGACTCTAATATAAAAATATATAATCTTAGATTAAACTAAACTAGAACTTAAACAAAAATTCCAAGCTAATTATGTCAGATAAAAACTCTGGAATCAAATCTAAAAATTAACTAATCTAGAACTCTTACAAAAACTCCGAGTTAAGACTCTAAGCTATAACTCTAAACTTTTAACTAAAACTAAATTAAACTAGAGATCTAACAAAAACTCTAAGCTAAGACTCTAAGGTAAAACACAAAACTCTTAAATAAAACTAAACTAAACTAGAACTCTAACTGAAACTCAAATGTAAAACATCAAACTCTTAAATAAAATTAAACTAAACTAGAACTCTAACAAAAAAACTCTAAGATAAGACTCTAAGTTAAAACTCAAAACTTTTAACTAAAAGTTAACCAAACTACAACTCTAACTAAAACTCTAAGCTAAGACTCTAAGCTAAAACTCTAAACTCTTAACTGTAGCTAAACTAAACTTCAACTGCAACTAAAACTCTAAGATAATACTATAAGCTAAAATTCTTAACTCTTAACTAAAACTAAACTAATCTTCAACTCTAACTAAAGCTTTAAGCTAAGACTCAAAGCTAGAACTCTAAACTCTTAACTAAAACTAAACTAAACTAGAATTACAACAAAAAATATAAGCTAAGACTCTAAGCTAAAAACTAGACTCTTAACTATTACTAAAGTAAACTAGAACTCTAACAAAAACGCTAAGCTATCAATCTAAGCTAAAACTCCCAACTCTTAACTATAACTTAACTAAAGTTCAACTCTAAAAAAAACTATAAGCTAAGACTCTAAGCTAAAACTCTAAACTCTTAACTATAACTAAATGGAACTTTCTTTTTTGTTCAAATGGAACTTGTGTATTATAACGACCACAGAGTTTCACCCTCAAATCATCTTCTAAAACCTCTTCTAAAATCATCTTTTAGAATATCTCTAACTGTTTCACCGAAATAATTCCCTAAAATGTCTAAAATGGTTTCGCCCAGATAACCCCTAAACGTAATTTCAGCGTGTTCCTTTTGTTTTTGACATCCCTGCGCTTTCACATTTGGAATTATTACGAAACCCTGTCCTGCTCTAATCTTTTAGTTTCTAAGATCCAAAAAGATGCCCGGAAACATTCTACTGGAAGAATTACAAAGACATTAATTAACTTCGCCTGGGGAAAGTTCACCTCGGAAATACGTCAAAGAAAATAATAAACTTTACCCGGAAACAATTTCTCGGAAACGTGTTCTCCCTGGGGATTCCTTGCCCATATTGGGTGCGGGATTGGTAGTGACAGCCCAGGTGTTTTCCCTAGGGACTCCGCGCCCATAAATGGTGCTACCACGTGGTTCGTACGGGAGTCAATAAGGCCTTTCTACTAATAGCTATCTTAAAATTTTGATCGGGGGACTTTGGCGAAAAAATGAGTGTGGGAGGGGACCTAGTTTCCCTCCCTTTTTTTGGTCACTTAAAAAGGGCACTAAAACTTTTAATTTCCGTTCGAATGAGCCCTCCTACGATATTCGAGGACCCCTGGGTTGATACGATTACCCCTGCGGGGAAAAAAACTAACAAATAAGCACGCATCCGTGATCTTTCTTCTGGCAAAAAATACAAAATTCCCCATTTTTGTATATAGGAGCTTGAAACATCAACAAAAAGGTTTTTTGATATGCTGAATCTGTTGGTGTGATTTTCATTAAGGTTATATGACTTTTAGGCGGTATTTCCCCTTTTTTGAAAATGAGGCAAATTTTCTTAGGCGCGTAATTTTAATGGGTAAGACTAAAGTTGATGAAACTTATATATTTGAAATCAGCATAAAAATCTTATTCTTTTGATGTATCTATTGATATAAAAACTCCTTTTTGTAGAGTTTCGGTTACTATTGAGCCGGGTCACTCCTATTACAGTTCGTTACCATGATCTGTTTGAAATAGCTCCTTTAAAAGTACTAAAAATAGTTTAGCATAAAGAGGGAGGTATTGACGAGGGATTGAACCCTCTAATATACTCATAATAATCTCTGTTGGTTTTAACTGTTAATTTTGCTCCTTTCTTTAAGTTGAAAAAAAAACTTTTTCTTTTATTTAATTTTTGATCGTTTTTTAAATAATGCCGGAAAAACCGGCACCCTTTTCATGGAAAATCCTCATCCCCAATGAAAAAAGTCCTCCTCGGATAGATCCTCCCACGTAAACCCTCCTCCTTAATCCTCCCACCCCCACCAAAAATATCCCACCTGAGATCGTCTGTAAATTTCCTAATAACCAATACTATATGTAAACAATGGGCAAAGTTTATCGCTTGCAGCCCTTCCCCGGGGGACTGTGGGGGTTTAAGGCGTCCTCAGAGACATAGTTATTAGATTTTACGACTATGCTGAACAAAATGGCTATCTCAAAATTTTATCTGGTGACTTTGGGAAAAAAAGCGTGGGATGGGGCCTAGTTGACCTCCAATTTTTGTTCACTTAAAAAGGGCACTAGAACTTTTAATTTTTGTTCCAATGAGCCCTCTTTCGAAATTCTAGGACCACAGGATTGATACGATCACCCCTGAAAAAAAATTAAATAAACACGCATCCGTGATCTTCCTTCTGGCAAAAAAAAAAAAAGTAAAATTCCACATTGTTGCAGATAGGAGCTTGAAACCTCGACAGTCGGGTTCTCTGATACGCTGAATCTGACGTTGAGCTTTTCATTCAAGATTCTATGACTTTTAGGGTGTGTTTCGCGCTTTGTTTGAAAATAAGGCAAATTTTCTCAGGCTCATAACTTTTGATGGGTAATACTAAACTTGATGAAACTTATATATTTAAAATCAGCATAATAAGCAAACTCTTTCGATGTATCTATTGATATTAAAATTCTGTTTTTTAGAGTTTCGGTTACTATTGAGCCAGCTCGCTCCTTACTTACAGTTCATTACCACGAACTGTTTGATACCATAACCTTGTTTCATTTGGCGTTTTATAGACACCTGCCTGTTGTAGCAAAAGACGGTAAATGCGTTGAGTAGCGGCTCTCCAGAAGGAGACATTTTAAAACAAACAGAGAGGCATTTTTAGATTACCAAAATGCCTAATTTTATGCTCTTTTTTTACGGTTAAAGCTGTGTTTGTGACAATTCACCATCGCCACCACACTTCTCTCTTAATGGGTTCATATATAGCCTCATGATAGTAGAGAAGGAAGTACCATTTTGCCAAGGCCCCCGTACAAACAGGTTTTTTTCTGTTAGGTAAAACAGGTCATTACACTTTTTGCTAGGGAATAACGCAATTTCAAAAGTTCAGCGTAACTTCAAAGTTCAGTGTCCTTTTTTAGTGTTAAACCCAAACCACAGAGTATAACTTGATTGGTGATTAGGATTTGAATAAAAAAAGGGTAATTAGTAATTGGAAAATTTCTTAATGCTTTTACAATCGGAGATGTTTGATTAACCTTTTGCAAAAAAGGGGTAATGGGATATGCAGTATTTGCAAAAAAGGGGTAATTAGTGATTGGAAAATTTTTTAATGCTTTTACAATCGGAAATGTTTGATTAGCCTTTGCAAAAAAAGGGGTAATGAGATTTGCGAATTGGAGGAGATGGGATGATAGTGTACTGTATAAATGCACAAGTGAAGTTTCGGAGCGTATTGTCAATTTAACGAAAAATGACTGAAAAGTGTTTTGAGGGGGATTGATGGCATAGGGGGTTGAGTTGCATGAGAGTTCAGTTAAAGGGGGCGGGTACAGTTACACGGAGGTTTAGTTAAATGGGGTCGAATTGCATGAGGGTTCAGTAGCACGAGGGTTCAGATGCATGGGGGTTCAGTTGTACAGGGTTTCGGTTATACAGGGTTCACTTACATGGAGGGATTCAGTTGAACGGGGGGGGGGAGATTTGCGATTTGGAGGAGATGGGATGATAGTGTACTGTATAATACGCAAGTGATGTTTTGGAGCGTATTGTCAATTTAACGAGAAATGACTGAAAAGTGTTTTGAGGGAGATGGGTCGCATGGAGGGTTGAGTTGCATGAGATTTCAGTTAAAGGGGGGGGAGGGGGAGGGGGTACAGTTACACGGAGATTTAGTTAAACGGGGTCGAGTTGCATGAGGGTTCAGTAGCACGAGGGTTCAATTGCATGGGGGTTTAGTTGTACAGGGTTTCAGTTAAAGAATACCTCCTCGACATTAAACCTAAGGAAATTTATGTATTTGGAATCAGCGTATAAAGCCCAATCATTTTCATGTATCTATAATTATTAAAATTCTTTTTAGAGTTATGGTTACTTTCGGACACACTCAAGAAGTGAAGTTAAAGCAGATAATGGGAAAGTGGAAGAGTTGTAGCCTAAAACAGCCATAATTGTAATTTCGGTTCATTTAGGGTTTCATTTATTTATCGATGCTGATTTGTGGCAGTTTCATGATTGGTAGATTATTTGATGTTATTTTTGCTAATTTTTTGTTTATCATATAAGGCTATTGCGTCTTTCTGAACTTTCTGTTGGAGGCGAGGGTAAGTATTTAGTTTAAATAATTCTAGGAGGAATTGAGTTTTGTGGATGGTGTTGAAAAATGGTACGTGTTGAATATTAGGGTAAACATACGTCTAAGAAAAGCTTCACTATAAATAAGGCTATTGTGTCTTTCTGAAATTTCTGTGCGAGGCAGGGATAACTATTTAGTTTAAATAATTCTAGGAGGAATTGAGTTTTGTGGCTGGTGTGGAAAAATGGTACTTGATAAATATTCGGGTAAACATTCGACTATAAATAAGGCTATTGCGTCTTTCTGAACTTTCTCTTGGAGGCGGGGGTAAGTATTTAGTTTAAATAATTCTAGGAGGAATTGAGTTTTGTGGATGGTGTTGAAAAATGGTAAGTGTTGAATATTTGGGTAAACATACGGTGAAGAAAAGCTTCACTATAAATAAGGCTATTGTGTCTTTCTGAACTTTCTTTGCGAGGCAGGGATAACTATTTAGTTTAAATAATTCTAGGAGGAATTGAGTTTTGTGGCTGGTGTGGAAAAATGGTACTTGTTAAATATTCGGGTAAACATTCGACTATAAATATGGCTATTGCGTCTTTCTGAACTTTCTGTTGGAGGCGGGGGTAAGTATTCAAATTTTTGTATCTTTTAAAAGAGCTTTAAGGGGTGTGAGAGACTCAGTTGCCTGATTCCGTGTGGTTTTTCTTGACTTGGTGGTCATTAAACACGATATTTGTTTTTTAAATAGGGAGTTTTTGCATCTTTTAAAAGAACTGGCAGGGGTGTGAGAGAATCAGGTGTCTGATTCTATGTAGTTTTTCTTTACTTGGACGTCATTAATAACGACAATTTGGTGTCTTATAAATTTTGCTTGTTTATCTTATGATTTAGCTTTAAAGGGAGTGAGAGACTCAGTTGCCGCATTCAGTGTGGTTTTTCTTTACTTGATGGTCATTAAAAACGAAATTTTTGTGTTAAATAAGTAGTTTTTGTATCTTTTAAAAGAGCTTTACAGGGTTTGAGAGACTCAGTTGACTAATTTTGTGTGGTTTTCCTTTACTTGATGGTCAATAAAAACTAAATTTTTGTGTTAAATAAGTAGTTTTTGTATCTTTTAAAAGAGCTTTACGGGGATTGAGAGACTCAGTTGCCGGATTCCGTGTGGTTTTTCTTTACTTGACGGTCATTAAAAACGAAATTTTTGTGTTAAATAAGTAGTTTTTGTATGTTTTAAATAAGTAGTTTTTGTATCTTTTAAAAGAGCTTTACAGGGTTTGAGAGACTCAGTTGCCTAATTCAGTGTGGTTTTCCTTTCCTTGTTGGTCATTAAAAACGAAATTTTTGTGTTAAATAAGTAGTTTTTGTATCTTTTAAAAGAGCTTTACGGGGATGGAGAGACTCAGTTGCCGGATTCCGTGTGGTTTTTCTTTACTTGATGGTCATTAAAACGAAAATTTTGTGTTAAATAAGTAGTTTTTTTATCTTTTAAAAGACCTTTACGGGGATTGAGAGACTCAGTTGCCGGATTCCGTGTGGTTTTCCTTTACTTGGTAGTCATTAAAAACGAAATATTTGTGTTAAATAAGTAGTTTTTGTATCTTTTAAAAGAGCTTTACGGGGATTGAGAGACTCAGTTTCACGATTCCGTGTTGTTTTTATTTACATTATTGTAATTAAAAACTAAATTTTTGTGTTAAATAATTAGTTTTTGTATCTTTTAAAAGAGCTTTAAGGGGTTTGAGAGACTCAGTTGACTGATTCCGTGTGGTTTTTATTTAATTGTTGGTCATTAAAAAAGTAATTTTTTTTGTTAAATAATTAGTTTTTTCATCTTTTAAAAGAGATTTAAGGGGATTGAGAGAATCAGTTTTACCTTGTCACAGTTACATTTTCTTGATTTTTCAAAGTTCATTTTGAATTTCTTTCGTTGAAATGAAAGAGTTGGAATATTTCAGTAGTGTTTGGTTGTGGTTTACCTTGTCACAGTTAAATTTTCTTGATTTTTCAAAGTTCATTTTGAATTTCTTTCGCTGAAATGTAAGAGTTGGAATATTTCAGTAGTGTTTGGTTGTGGTTTACCTTGTCACACTTACATTTTCTTGATTTTTCAAAGTTCATTTTGAATTTCTTTCGTTGAAATTCAAGAATTGGAATATTTTAGTAGTGTTTGGTTGTGGTTTACCTTGTCACAGTTACATTTTCTTGATTTTTCAAAGTTCATTTTGAATTTCTTTCTCTGAAATGCAAGAGTTGGAATATTTCAGTAGTGTTTGGTTGTGGTTTACCTTGTCACAGTTACATTTTCTTGATTTTTCAAAGTTCATTTTGAATTTCTTTAGTTTAAATGCAAGAGTTGGAATATTTCAGTAGTGTTTGTTTGTGGTTTGCCTTGTCACAGTTAAATTTTCTTGATTTTTCAAAGTTCATTTTGAATTTCTTTCGTTGAAATGAAAGAGTTGGAATATTTCAGTAGTGTTTGGTTGTTGTTTACCTTGTCACATTTACATTGTATTGATTTTTAAAAGTTCATTTTGAATTTCTTTCGCTGAAATGCAAGAGTTGGAATATTTCAGTAGTGATTGGTTGTGGTTTACCTTTTCACAGTTACATTTTCTTGATTTTTCAAAGTTCATTTTGAATTTCTTTCGTTGAAATGCAAGAGTTGGAATATTTCAGTAGTGTTTGGTTGTGGTTTACCTTGTCACAGTTACATTTTCTTGATTTTTCAAAGTTCATTTTGAATTTCTTTCATTGAAATGCAAGAGTTGGAATATTTCAGTAGTGTTTGGTTGTGGTTTACCTTGTCACAGTTACATTTTCTTGATTTTTCAAAGTTCATTTTGAATTTCTTTCGTTGAAATGCAAGAGTTGGAATATTTCAGTAGTGTTTGGTTGTGGTTTACCTTGTCAAAGTTACATTTTCTTGATTTTTCAAAGTTAATATTTAACTTAGTTCGATTAAATTTATGATTTGGATTATTTCATCAGTTTTTGGTTGTGGTTTACCTTAACACAGTTACATTTTAATAATTTTTATTTTATAAATTCTAGTATATTTATCTTAAATTGTAGATATGTACTATTTAAGTAGTGTTTGATCGTGGTTTACCTTATCAGTGTTACATTTTCTTGCTTTTTAAAATTTGATTTTTAATTTTTTTTGTTGAAATGCAAGAGTTGGAATATTTCAGTAGTGTTTTGTTGTGGTTTACCTTATCACAGTTACATTTTCTTGATTTTTCAAAGTTCATTTTGAATTTCCTTTGTTGAAATGTAAGAGTTGGAATATTTCAGTAGTGTTTGGTTGTGGTTTACCTTGTCACAATTACATTTTCTTGATTTTTCAAAGTTCATTTTGAATTTCTTTCGTTGAAATGCAAGAGTTGGAATATTTCAGTAGTGTTTGGTTGTGGTTTACCTTGTCACAGTTACATTTTCTTGATTTTTTCAAAGTTCATTTTGAATTTCTTTCGATTAAATGCAAGAGTTGGAATAGTTCAGTAGTGTTTGTTTGTGGTTTACCTTGTCACAGTTACATTTTCTTGTTTTTTCAAAGTTCATTTTGAATTTCTTTCGTTGAAATGCAAGAGTTGGAATATATCAGTAGTGTTTGGTTGTGGTTTTACCTTGTCACAGTTACATTTTCTTGATTTTTCAAAGTTCATTTTGAATTTCTTTCGTTGAAATGCAAGAGTTGGAATATTTCAGTAGTGTTTGGTTGTGGTTTACCTTGTCACAGTTACATTTTCTTGATTTTTCAAAGTTCATTTTGAATTTCTTTCGCTGAAATGCAAGAGTTGGAATATTTCAGTAGTGTTTGGTTGTGGTTTACCTTGTCACAGTTACATTTTCTTGATTTTTCAAAGTTCATTTTGAATTTCTTTCGTTGAAATGCAAGAGTTGGAATATTTCAGTAGTGTTTGGTTGTGGTTTACCTTGTCACAGTTACATTTTCTTGATTTTTCAAAGTTCATTTTGAATTTCTTTCATTGAAATGCAAGAGTTGGAATATTTCAGTAGTGTTTGGTTGTGGTTTACCTTGTCACAGTTACATTTTCTTGATTTTTCAAAGTTCATTTTGAATTTCTTTCGTTGAAATGCAAGAGTTGGAATATTTCAGTAGTGTTTGGTTGTGGTTTACCTTGTCACAGTTACATTTTCTTGATTTTTCAAAGTTCATTTTGAATTTCTTTCGTTGAAATGCAAGAGTTGGAATATTTCAGTAGTGTTTGGTTGTGGTTGACCTTGTCACAGTTACATTTTCTTGATTTTTCAAAGTTCATTTTGAATTTCTTTCTTTTAATTGCATGATTATTAATAGTTCAGTTTAGATTTTTTTTGTATTTCCTATACTCAGTAACATTTACTATATTTCTAAAAGTTCATTTTTATTTTGTTTCGTTGAAATGCAAGAGTTGGACTATTTCAGTAGTGTTTTGTTATGGTTTACCTTGTCACAGTTACATTTTCTTGATTTTTCAAAGTTAATTTTGAATTTTCTTTCGTTGAAATGAAAGAGTTGGAATATTTCAGTAGTGTTTGGTTGTGGTTTACCTTGTCACAGTTACATTTTCTAGATTTTTCAAAGTTCCTTTTGAATTTCTTTCATTGAAATGGAAGAGTTGGTATATTTCAGTATTGGTTGGGTGGTGTTTACCTTGTAACATTTTCATTTTACTTTTTTTTTCAAAGTTCATTTTTAATTTCTTTCGCTGAAATGCAAGAGTTGGAATAGTTCAGTAGTGTTTGGTTGTGATTTACCTTGTCACAGTTACATTTTCTTGATTTTTCAAAGTTCATTTTGAATTTCTTTCGTTGAAATGCAAGAGTTGGAATATTTCAGTAGTGTTTGGTTGTGGTTTACCTTGTCACAGTTACATTTTCTTGATTTTTCAAAGTTCATTTTGAATTTCTTTCGCTGAAATGCAAGAGTTGGAATATTTCAGTAGTGTTTGGTTGTGGTTTACCTTGTCACAGTTACATTTTCTTGATTTTTCAAAGTTCATTTTGAATTTCAGTATTGTTTGGTGATGGTTTACCATGTCACAGTTACATTTTCTAGATTTTTCAAAGTTCATTTTGAATGTCTTTCACTGAAATGCAAGAGTTGGAATATTTCAGTAGTGTTTGGTTGTGGTTTACCTTGTCACAGTTACATTATCTTGATTTTTCAAAGTTCATTTTGAATTTCTTTCGCTGAAATGCAAGAGTTGGAATATTTCCGTAGTGTTTGGTTATGGTTTACCTTGTCACAGTTACATTTTCTTGATTTTTCAAAGTTCATTTTGAATTTCTTTCGTTGAAATGCAAGAGTTGGAATATTTCAGTAGTGTTTGGTTGTGGTTTACCTTGTCACAGTTACATTTTCTTGATTTTTCAAAGTTCATTTTGAATTTCTTTCGCTGAAATTAAAGATTTGGAATACTTCAGTGTCACAGTTGCATTTTCTTGATTTTTCAAAGTTCATTTTGAATTTCTTTCGTTGAAATGCAAGAGTTGGAATATTTCAGTAGTGTTTGGTTGTGGTTTACCTTGTCACAGTTACATTTTCTTGATTTTTCAAAGTTCATTTTGAATTTCTTTCGTTGAAATGCAAGAGTTGGAATATTTCAGTAGTGTTTGGTTGTGGTTTACCTTGTCACAGTTACATTTTCTTGATTTTTCAAAGTTCATTTTGAATTTCTTTCGTTGAAATGCAAGAGTTGGAATATTTCAGTAGTGTTTGGTTATGGTTTACCTTGTCACAGTTACATTTTCTTGATTTTTCAAAGTTCATTTTGAATTTCTTTCGTTGAAATGCAAGAGTTGGAATATTTCAGTAGTGTTTGGTTGTGGTTTACCTTGTCACAGTTACATTTTCTTGATTTTTCAATGTTCATTTTGAATTTTTTTCATTGAAATGCAAGAGTTTGAATATTTCAGTAGTGTTTGGTTGTTGTTTACCTTGTCACAGTTTCATTTTATAGATTTTTAAAAGTTCATTTTGAATTTATTTTGTTGAAATGAAAGAGTTGTAATATTTCAGTAGTGTTTGATTATGGTTTACCTTGTCACATTTAAATTTTATTGATTTTTAAATGTTCATTTTTAATTTATTTCTATGAAAAGAAAGAGATGGAAAAATTAAGTAGTGATTGGTTGTGATTTACCTTGTCACAGTTACATTTTCTTGATTTTTCAAAGTTAATTTTTAATTTCTTTCGTTGAAATGCAAGAGTTGGTATATTTCAGTAGTGTGTGGTTGTGGTGTACCTTGTCACAGTTACTTGTTCTTTATTTTACAATGTTCATGTTGAATTTATTTCGTTATATTGTAAGAGTTGAAATATTTCAGTAGTGTGTGGTTGTGGTTTACCTTGTCACAGTTACATTTTCTTGATTTTTCAAAGTTCATTTTGAATTTTTTTCGTTGAAATGCAAGAGTTGGAATATTTCAGTAGTGTTTGGTTGTGGTTTACCTTGTCACAGCTACATTTTCTTGATTTTTTCAAAGTTCATTTTGAATTTCTTTCGTTGAAATGCAAGAGTTGGAATATTTCAGTAGTGTTTAGTTGTGGTTTACCATGTCACAGCTTCATTTTCTTGATTTTTTCAAAGTTCATTTTGAATTTCTTTCGTTGAAATGCAAGAGTTGGAATATTTCAGTAGTGTTTGCTTGTTGTTTACCCTGTCACAGTTACATTTTCTTGATTTTTGGAAGTTCATTTTGAATCATTCAAGAAACTTGATTAAACACGTTTTTAAACTACATGCTATTTGCATGCCTTTCCTTGGCACCTTTCCAAACGAGCAGGGATTCCCCGCTGGTTCCTACACATTGCAAAAAGTGAGCAGTACGAAAACTCCACATTTTCAACCAGACTGGTTTTTTAGACAACACACCCACAGAGATGACACACACATAGAACCGAGACACGCACAGACACGACACACAAACAGAGTCATAGTGAGAGAGATATCCAAAAGTTGGGTTGACCTAGGTTCACTTAGAGTGGCGCGCCACTCTAAGTGAACCTAGGTCAACCCAACTTTTGGATATCTCTCTCACTATGACTCTGTTTGTGTGTCGTGCTGTGCGTGTCTCGGTTCTATGTGTGTGTGTCATCTCTGTGGGTGTGTTGTCTAAAAAACCAGTCTGGTTGAAAATGTGGAGTTTTCGTACTGCTCACTTTTTGCAATGTGTGGAACCAGCGGGGAATCCCGTCGTTTGGAAAGGTGCCAAGGAAAGGCATGCAAATAGCATGTAGTTTAAAAACGTGTTTAATCACGTTTCTTGAATGATTCAAAATGAACTTTGAAAAATCAAGAAAATGTAACTGTGACAGATAAACCACAAGCAAACACTACTGAAATATTCCAACTCTTGCATTTCAACGAAGAAATTCAAAATGAACTTTGAAAAATCAAGAAAATGTAACTGTGACAAGGTAAACCACAACCAAACACTACTGAAATATTCCAACTCTTGCATTTCAACGAAGAAATTCAAAATGAACTTTGAAAAAATCAAGAAAATGTAGCTGTGACAAGGTAAACCACAACCAAACACTACTGAAATATTCCAACTCTTGCATTTCAACGAAAAAAATTCAAAATGAAACTTTGAAAAATCAAGAAAATGTAACTGTGACAAGGTAAACCACAACCAAACACTACTGAAATATTCCAACTCTTGCATTATAACGAAAGAAATAAAAACAGCAAATATATAACAAATTTTCATGTAACAGTGACCAGGTAAACCACTACCATACACGACTGAAATAGTCCAACTCATGCATTTCAACGAAAGAAATTCAAATTGAAATGTGAACATTAAAGAGCATTTAAAGGTGACAAGGTAAACCATTGCAAAACACTACTGAAATATTCCAACTCTTGCATTTCAACGAAAGAAATTCAAAATGAACTTTGAAAAATCAAGAAAATTTAACTGTGACACGGTCAACCACAAGCAAACACTACTGAAATATTCCAACTCTTGCATTTCAACGAAGAAATTCAAAATGAACTTTGAAAAATCAAGAAAATGTAACTGTGACAAGGTAAACCACAACCAAACACTACTGAAATATTCCAACACTTGCATTTCAATGAAAGAAATTCAAAATGAACTTTGAAAAATCAAGAAAATGTAACTGTGACAAGGTAAACCACAACCAAACACTACTGAAATATTCCAACTCTTGCATTTCAACGAAAGAAATTCAAAATGAACTTTGAAAAATCAAGAAAATGTAACTCAGTGACAAGGCTAAACCATAACCAAACACTACTGAAATATTCCAACTCTTGCATTTCAACGAAAGAAATTCAAAATGAACTTTGAAAATCAAGAAAATGTAACTGTGACAAGGTAAACCACAACCAAACACTACTGAAATATTCCAATTCTTGCATTTCAAGCAAGAAGAAATTCAAAATGAACTTTGAAAAATCAAGAAAATGTAACTGTGACACAGATAAACCACAACCAAACACTACTGAAATATTCCAACTCTTGCATTTCAACGAAAGAAATTCAAAATGAACTTTGAAAAATCAAGAAAATGTAACTGTTGACAAGTGTAATACCACAACCAAACACTACTGAACTATTCCAACTCTTGCATTTCAGCGAAAGAAATTCAAAATGAACTTTGAAAAAATCAAGAAAATGTAACTGTGACAAGGTAAACCACAACCAAACACTACTGAAATATTCCAACTCTTCCGATTTCAATGAAAGAAATTCAAAATGAACTTTGAAAAATCGAGAAAAATGTAACTGTGACAAGGTAAACCACAACCAAACACTACTGAAATATTCCAACTCTTGCATTTCAAAGAAATAAATTCAAAATGAACATTTAAAAATCAAGAAAATGCAATTGTGACAAGGTAAAGCACAACCAAACATTACTGAAATATTCCAACTCTTGCTTTTCAACGACACAAACTCAAAATGAACTTTGAAAAATCAAGATAATATAACTGTGACACGGTAAAACACAACCAAACACTCCTGAAG
The DNA here is from genome assembly GCF_049724085.1 of Artemia sp. Qi Xiang Cuo. NCBI lineage: Eukaryota > Metazoa > Arthropoda > Branchiopoda > Anostraca > Artemiidae > Artemia > Artemia sp. Qi Xiang Cuo. The sequence goes on along the minus strand of NC_142797.1, from coordinate 16,160,834 downwards.
TATTCCAACTCTTGCATGTCAGCGAAAGAAATTCAAAATTAACTTTGAAAAATCAAGAAAATGTAACTGTGACACGGTAAACCACAACCAAACACTACTGAAATATTCCAACTCTTGCATTTCAACGAAAGAAATTCAAAATGAACTTTGAAAAATCAAGAAAATGTAACTGTGACAAGGTAAACCACAACCAAACACTACTGAAATATTCCAACTCTTGCATTTCAACGAAAGAAATTCAAAATGAACTTTGAAAAATCAAGAAAATGTAACTGTGACAAGGTAAACCACAACCAAACACTACTGAAATATTCCAACTCTTGCATTTCAATGAAAGAAATTCAAAATGAACTTTGAAAAATCAAGAAAATGTAACTGTGACAAGGTAAACCACAACCAAACACTACTGAAATATTCCAACTCTTGCATTTCAACGAAAGAAATTCAAAATGAACTTTGAAAAATCAAGAAAATGTAACTGTGACAAGGTAAACCACAACCAAACACTACTGAAATATTCCAACTCTTGCATTTCAGCGAAAGAAATTCAAAATGAACTTTGAAAAATCAAGAAAATGTAACTGTGACAAGGTAAACCACAACCAAACACTACTGAAATATTCCAACTCTTGCATTTCAACGAAAGAAATTCAAAATGAACTTTGAAAAATCAAGAAAATGTAACTGTGACAATGTAAACAACAAACACACAATACTGATATATTTCAACACTTGAATTTCAACGAAAGAAATTCAAAATGAACTTTGAAAAATCAAGAAAATATAACTGTGACAAGGTCAATCACAACCAAACACTACTTAGCTATTAAATCTAGTTAATTACAGTGAAATAAATTATCAATGAAAATTTAAATAACTAGAAACTGTAACTGTGACAAGGTAAACCACAACCAAACACTACTGAAATAGTCCAACTCTTGCATTTCAACGAAAGAAATTCAAAATGAACTTTGAAAAATCAAGAAAATGTAATTGTGACAAGGTAAACCACAATCAAACACTACTGAAATATTCCAACTCTTACATTTCAGCGAAAGAAATTCAAAATGAACTTTGAAAAATCAAGAAAATGTAACTGTGACAAGGTAAACCATAACCAAACACTACTGAAATATTCCAACTCTTGCATTTCAACGAAAGAAATTCAAAATGAACTTTGAAAAATCAAGAAAATGTAACTGTGACAAGCTAAAACTGAGTCTCTCAATCCCCGTAAATCTATTTTAAAAGATGCAAAAACTACTTATTTAACACAAAAAATTTCGTTTTTAATGACCACAAAGTAAAGAAAAACCACACGGAATCAGGCAACTGAGTCTCTCAATCCCCGTAAACCTTTTTAAAAAGATACAAAACTAATTATTAAAAAAAATATTTTCGTTTTTTTTTCCAACAATTTAAAGAAAAACCACATGGAATCCGGCAACTGAGTCTCTCAATCCCCATAAAGCTCTTTTAAAAGATACAAAAACTACTTATTTAACACAAATATTTCGTTTTTAATGACTACCAATTAAAGGAAAACCACTCGGAATCCGGCAACTGAGTCTCTCAATCCCCTTAAAGGTATTTTAAAATATACAAAAAATACTTATTTAACAAAAAAATTTCGTTTTAATGTCCATCAAGTAAATAAAAACCACACGGAAACCGGCAACTGAGTCTCTCAATCCCCGTAAAGCTCTTTTAAAAGATACAAAAACTACTTATTTAACACAAAAATTTCGTTTTTAATGACCACCAAGTAAAGGAAAACCACACGTAATTAGGCAACTTAGTCTCTCAAACCCTTTAAATCTCTTTTAAAATATACAAATACTTCTTATTTAAAACATACAAAAACTAATTATTTAACACAAAAATTTCGTTTTTAATGACCATCAAGTAAAGAAAAACCACACGGAATCCGGCAACTGAGTCTCTCAATCCCCGTAAAGCTCTTTTAAAAGATACAAAAAATACTTATTTAACACAAAAATTTAGTTTTTAATGACCACCAAGTAAAGGAAAACCACACGGAATTAGGCAACTGAGTCTCTCAAACCCTGTAAAGCTCTTTTAAAAGATACAAAAACTACTTATTTAACACAAAAATTTCGTTTTTAATGACCATCAATTAACTAAAAACCACACGGAATCCGGCAACTGAGTCTCTCAATCCCCGTAAAGCTCTTTTAAAAGATACAAAACTACTTATTTATTACACAAAAATTTCGTTTTTAATGACTACCAAGTAAAGAAAAACCACATGGAATCCTGCAACTGAGTCTCTCAATCCCCGTAAAGCACTTTTAAAAGATACAAAAACTACTTATATAACACAAAAATTTCGTTTTTAATGACCACCAAGTAAAGAAAAACCACACGGAATCAGGCTACTGAGTCTCTCAAACCCCTTAAAGCTCTTTTAAAAGATACAAAAATTTAAATACTTACCCCCGCCTCCAACAGAAAGTTCAGATAGACGCAATAGACTTATTTATAGTCGTATGTTTACCCGAATATTTAACAAGTACCATTTTTCAACACCAGCCACAAAACTCAATTCATAATATAATTAAATTAAAAAAAAAGTAAAAAAAGAAAAGAACATAAATAAAATAAATACAAACTAGCGTTATTTTTAGTGACTCGGTTCTTAACAGAATGTTTACCCAAATATTCAACACATACCATTTTTCAACACCATCCACAAAACTCAATTCCTCCTAGATCTATTTAAACTAAATACTTACCCCCGCCTCCAAGAGAAAGTTCAGACAGACGCAATAGCATTTTTTAGATAAGTTTTTTTAAAAGTATTTTTAACAATTACAAATTTTACACAACAGCCACAAAACTCAATTCCTCCTAGAATTATTTAAACTAAATAGTTATCCCTGCCTCGCACAGAAAGTTCAGAAAGACACAATAGCCTTATTTATAGTGAAGCGTTTCTTAGCCGTATGTTTACCCAAATATTCAACACGTACCATTTTTCAACACCATCCACAAAACTCACTTCCTCCTAGAATTATTTAAACTAAATACTTACCCTCGCCTCCAACAGAAAGTTCAGAAAGACGCAATAGCCTTATATGATAAACAAAAAATTAGCAAAAATAACATCAAATAATCTACCAATCATGAAACTGCCACAAATCAGCATCGATAAATAAATGAAACCCTAAATGAACCGAAATTACAATTATGGCTGTTTTAGGCTACAACTCTTCCACTTTCCCATTATCTGCTTTAACTTCACTTCTTGAGTGTGTCCGAAAGTAACCATAACTCTAAAAAAAGAATTTTAATAATTATAGATACATGAAAATGATTGGGCTTTATACGCTGATTCCAAATACATAAATTTCCTTAGGTTTAATGTCGAGGAGGTATTCTTTAACTGAAATCCCTGTACAACTGAACCCCCCATGCAATTGAACCCGCGTGCTACGGAACCCTCATGCAAATCGTCCCCGGTTAACTAAATCTCCGTGTAACTGTACCCCCTCCCCCTCCCCCCCCCCCTTTAACTGAAATCTCATGCAACTCAACCCTCCATGCTACCCATCTCCCTCAAAACACTTTTCAGTCATTTCTCGTTAAATTGACAATACGCTCCAAAACATCACTTGCGTATTATACAGTACACTATCATCCCATCTCCTCCAAATCGCAAATCTCCCCCCCCCCCGTTCAACTGAATCCCTCCATGTAACTGAACCCCTGTATAGCCGAAACCCTGTACAACTGAACCCCCATGCAACTGAACCCTCGTGCTACTGAACCCTCATGCAATTCGACCCCATTTAACTAAACCTCCGTGTAACTGTACCCCGCCCCCCTTTAACTGAACTCTCATGCAACTCAACCCTCCATGCAACCCATCTCCCTCAAAACACTTTTCAGTCATTTCTCGTTAAATTGACAAAACGCTCCAAAACATCACTTGTGTATTATACAGTACACTATCATCCCATCTCCTCCAAATCGCAAATCCCATTACCTCTTTTTTTGCAAAGGTTAATCAAACATTTCCGATTGTAAAAGCATTAAAAAAAATTTCCATTCACTAATTACCCCTTTTTTGCAAATACTCGCATATCCCATTACCCCTTTTTTTTGCAAAAGGTTAATCAAACATCTCCGATTGTAAAAGCATTAAGAAATTTTCCAATTACTAATTACCCTTTTTTTTATTCAAATCCTAATCACCAATCAAGTTATTCTCTGTGGTTTGGGTTTACCACTAAAAAAGGACACTGAACTTTGAAGTTACGCTGAACTTTTGAAATTGCGTTATTCCCTGGCAAAGAGTGTAATGACCTGTTTACCTACCAGAAAAAAACCTGTTTGTACGGGGGCCTTGGCAAAATGGTACTTCCTTCTCTACTCATGATATACATTAAACTAAAAGAAAACACTAAAGCAGTGAAATTCTTACTTTATAATATGCAGTATTTTTATATTACTACTACTACTAATGACTCAAAGCAGCACCAAGCCGCCTGAGGTGAACTCAGCTAGGAATCAGAGATTCAAACAATATGTAGTGTTATTTGATTTAGTATATAAACTTTTGGTTTAAATTGTTTTATTTTAGTTTTACCACTGTAAAGTATTTAACAGTCTCCGGTTGATTTCTACCTTCACTTAGCCATTCTACGGTTGGTGGTTTATTTTACCTGATTTTATACAGTCGACGTGTGATCTACATTTGACAGTTTCCAACCAAAATTTAACATTTTGAATTCAATAATCGAAAATTAATTCTCAATTGTGACTACATTTGACGCTAGTGATTTAATTGAAATCAACTACAATTGGATCTGGAAAGGACTATCTTTCGTAAGTGATTTACCACGATTAAACAACCCAGTAAATTTTATTAGACCGTTGTTGTTAGAAGTGAAGTTATTGCCCAAAATTTAGCGTCCGTAATTAAAGAACGGTGTTTAAAACAAATATTTAAATTTTTAGAATAGCTGCTTTTCAAATTTTAATCTCAATATGTCAGTTTTTATTCCTATTCTCGATCCGGCGGAAACTGGATATAACAAAAAGGTTGCTTTTGATTTTGTAAAACAGTGGAGGGGAAATGGCATATTTCCACCTCTTTTATTTGACCCAAATGATCCTGATTTCGATCAAGATGAACTTTATGATTACCTTCAAAAGATCAAGATATGGGTCCCAACAAACCCTCCAACTCCCCGGAGAACCACCCCAATTAATCCTCCAATAGAACAGCCTCAACAGTCCCAAGTAATAGGATCGCTAATTGACCAATTTTTTTAGTAATAACGCCACTCACAAAGTCATAAATTGGAAAAATAATTAAGTTTTTTAAAAAATTTTTTAAAAAGTTACAAAAATTGATTTTGTTGCAAAGTTAAAAAAAAAAAAAATTTTCAGTTGTTGTTAAATTGGTCTGATTCAAAAGCTTTGCGCCATTTTTGGCCCATGGTTTGGTTCGCTCCTTTTTTGGGAATCTGGATCCCACGATTATAAATTTGTCAAGTATAAAAGGTGGATTACTTGTAGTATATACCCCAGGCAAAATAGTAGGCAAAATGGTTGCAGGGTTTGTAGGCGTGGCTCAATTTAAGGAAAAGGGTATATCTATTCTATAGAAGGATGCAAAAATTAGGAAGTTCATTTAGGGTGTCCTTAGAAGCCAGGGATGATGGTATAGTTCTTGGAAGATTTGCTCTAAATTTATTCAAGGAGTGGATCAGACCGTCCTACAAACGGTATTTGTTAGAGAATAGTGCAGAATCTTTTTTTGTTTAGGTGATGCGTATAAGGTTGCAATACAATATGAACAGATAGTGGGGAAAGGAGACACGTCTTCTTTTTCCGATGAATTTCTTTCTGCGCTGACGAGGGTGAAATTTGGACTCAATGATAATGAGAAGGCACTGCGAGATGGTACTGATTCCTCGCAGGGCGGTTTGGCTACCCAGTAAAAGGGAGCTGGTTTTAACGTCCCGGGGGATGGTTCTGATGCCTCAAGTTATGGTTTTTTTTTGTGGACCTGCGAGAGGTTCCTGAGGCCTCGCTGGGTGGGTTGGCTACCCCGTAATTTGGTGCGTGGGTTAAGGTCCCGTGTGTTGGTAGTTATGACTCCCATGTTGGTTTTTTTTTGCTCAGCTAGTTCGTCCAGAGTAATCGATGGGTGGTTGGTATACCCATTCAATTGTATCTTGTTTTAATTTCCCGTTGGTGTTTAATTAATCATATCTTGATTGTTTTTTTGTTTGCAATTTTTGAGGTTCCTGAGGCAAAACCGTGCTTTGTGGATCCAAAGGAAAAGGGAGCTGGGGTTAATTTCACGTGGGCTGGTACTGATGCATCACGGGATGGTTTTTTTGTTGCACTGCTAGATGTTACTGATTCCTCGCAGGGCGCTTTGGCTACCCAGGAACAGGGAGCTGGTTTTTAGGTCCCGTGGGATGGTACTGATGCCTCACGGGATGGTTTTTGTTTTGGTGCACTGCGAGATGGTACTGATGCCTCGCAGGGCGGTTTGGCTACCCAGGGAGAGGGAGCTGGTTGTAATATCTCGCGAGATGAGGTTGATGCCTCACGGGATGGTTTTAATGCGTAGCGCTAATAGTTATGTAGAGATATCAACAGTAGTACTGCCATTTGTCGAACCACAAGTTAGTAGAGAAAAACCAAATAGGTCTAAACCGAGGCGTTCCGCAGCAATAAAACCCCGAGGATTTTATTGGGAATAATATCTTAACGTCATTGCAGCATGGTATGATTTTTAGAGTTTCTGCAATTTCATTTAGTTGTCGCTGGTATTTTCAGGATTAATTAGCCTTTCCCGGTCATTCCTTTTGCCCTAATTCAAAGTTTATACATAATCCCAACTTTCCTTGTCCTCATCAAATTCAGGGGTATGGGGAACAAGTCTATTTTAAAGTATACAAAGAAAAATGAAGTGTTAAAATATCCAGTTTCCGACTACTGTTGTTAGTGTGGTTCGTTTATAAGTTTTTACTTATGCAAGTATTGTTTAGTGTTTGTATTATGTAATTGTTTACTAGTTCATGCTGTAGAATGTTAGTAGGTGAGAAGTGAATAATTTGGGAAGGGAATGTTTTGAATTTAATTAAAGTTTGGGGGTTTAATGAGAAGGGGATAAGCCAAATTTGGGAAATTTAACTTAAAACAGGGGGGAGAATCTGTAAAGTATTTAACATCAATTCGAGAAGCATTTCCGGGTATCTCCTTTCTTAGTTAGTTGGGCATTTATGCGTCAACGATAGCGGTCCAGGGGGAGCTCTTGGGACTAAAAGCTAGTCGTGGGAAAGGGGTCGTTCCCAGGGCTGGAACTTCCGTTCCAGGAAAGTTACATTCTTCGCTCATTTCTAAAGGGAGTCCATCTTTCGCCTCCGTCGTAGCTAGTTGTTCTTATGCTACCTTATTTTCTCTATGTGGAGTCTCACGTTATTTAATAAAGACCATGTACCAACGTTTATCGTCTATCTTTGGAATTTACGTAAACCATCACATCTGCCAATATAAAAGGGCATATACAAAGAACTTAAATAGAGGTTTACACCACTGATGACGGTCACTGTATATGTGACCGAAATATCTGGTATTTTTGTGAATTTCTATCATTGTTATAAAAAACACTGTCTATTAAAAGGATTTTATCCCTATTTGAACTTTTATTTATCGTCATGGAAAGGCAGTGTGATCTCCGAAATTATCTACGTCATATTTTTTTTTGTGTAAAATCCCCCCCCCCCGAATTTTTTTTTTTATAAAATTCCCTCCGAAAAAAATCCTGGGTAAAGCCTTGCCCCCCCCCTCCCCCCCGTACAAGTTTATAGCATATTTTTATCTCGCTTTAATAAATTTCGAAACATGGAAATTTTGCGCATTTTGTGACCAAATCTCACACCAGTTTAACACAATCCTTACCAATTTTCCATGCCTAATATAATTCCCCCCACTAGTTTATAGCAGAGACGTTTCCTAATTATTTTCGTCTTGGTTTGTGTTACGCGTAATTATCTAATAGGCCCTCTCTTAGCTTCATCGGAAGGAAAAATCGTGAAATGGGATTTCAAATTGGCGGTCTATATCAGGATGTTGGATATTTTCTTACTTCTTAGGTCATGATCTTATATGCCATCTGGAAGTGTGGAAGTCGACATCGTGAAATATGTTTTCCCATGAGACCAGAGGTTAAACGACAAGGAGCATTAATCTATTTTGAAAAAAATATTATTATATTTTTAAAAAACATTATTATATTATCTTAATCATTAGGGAAAAAACATTATTATATTATCTTAATCATTCAGTATATTGAACGTCGTATGTTTCGATTATTCTGTTATCATTATATTTCATTATGGTGACCTTTCATTATGATTAAATAAATAAAAAATCCAAGGCCAGAACATAATTTGCACTTTACAGAAAAACTATAAATGTTTTTACTTTTATAACTTTAATAAATCAAATAATATTAACATTTTGATTACTAAATATCAGTATATGTATATTAAACTGACAATGCATATTCATTTGTATTTTTTACAGTAGAGTGTAAATTATGTTCTGGCCTTGGGAAGGCATAGGGGTTTTGAGCCCTACTCATGTTAATTTCCACTCGTTTTGAGTTTGACTCGGTTATTTATAATAATTTCTGTTAGTTTTGGGTTTCATTTATTTGTCGATGCTGATTTGTGGTATTTTCACGCTTGGTAGGTTATTTGGTGTTAGTTTTGCACGTTTTTTGTTTAATGGACTTCTTTAATTTTCTTTGAAAAACTTGTTTTGTGAAAAAAGTTTTTTTTAAATTAATTTCTGTTCGTTTTATATTGATATAGTCATTTTAGGTAAAAATAAAATAATACTTTAAATCTTTTCGTTTGTTTTAAGAATTTATAGTTTGGCCTGCTATTTGAATGCTGAAGGAAAATTTTCAGCAATTTTTCACAACATACACCCTTTTAAAAATCTGAACAGAAGTAGTAGTGTTTAATTTAGTTTCATACCTCCTCTAGTTGATCTGAAATAGAAAACTTGATACCGTACCATTCGCAAATAAAAATCTGTTTACTTTCTTTGATAGCTTGGATACACTTACGCTATTGTGATTTGGTTGAATTTTAAGAGCAGAGGTAGCCCTGAAAGTTAGAACGTAATACCCTCAGTCGTTCTTGAGATATTTATGAGATGCCTTATTGGGAATTAGCATTAACACAGTGCATTTTGATTTAATCTTAAGGCAAAATTTAGTTTTTAAACATAATGGGCAAATGGGAGGGTGGGTGTGGGAGGTGGACTAATTGTCTTCCAATCACTTTCGATTATTAAAAAAGGCATTAGCCCTTTCTATTTTCAATCGAATGAGCCATTTTCGAAGTTCCTACGACTACTAATTCGATACAAAGTGCCCTGGTCTAAAAAAAAAAAAAAAAAAAAAAAAAAAAAAAAAAAAAAAACATTGTTCCCATATCGATCTTTACTATAAAAATGTCAAGCCTTCCAATCACTTTCGACAATTAAAAATGGCACTAGCCTTTTCAATTTCCAATCGAATGAGCCCTTTTTGAGTTTCTACGACAACGCTTTCTATAAACACCTCGTATGCCCCCAGGGTATAACTTACACCCTTGCCTTAAGGTTTGGGGGGGGGGGGGGTTTCATCCTGAAAGACCTGATTTTCAGAACTTTCAACTACGTTAAAAAAAATTTCTATCTCAAAATTGGGATCGGATGTGTTTGGGGAAATGGTGGGCGTGAGAGGGGGTTAGTTGCCCTCCAATTATTTCCGACTATTAAAATGGGCACTAGCCCTTTTAATTTCCAATCGAATGAGCCCATTTTGAAGTTTCTACGACAAAGCTTTCTTATAAAAACCTTCTATGCCCCAGGGCATAACTGACAACCGTTACCCTGAGGGCTGTGGGGGAGTGTCATCCTCAAAAACATATTTCCGGACTTTTTAACTACGTCGAACAAAATAGCTGTCTCAAAATTTTGATTGGAAGTGTTTGGGGGAATGGTGGGTGTGAGAGGGGGGTTGGTTGCCCTCAACTTACTTTCGACTATTAAAAAGGGCACTAGCCCTTTGAATTTCCAATCGAATGAGCCCCTTTTCAAGTTTCTACAACAAAAGTTTCAATAAAAACCTTATATGCCCCCAAGGCATAACTTACAACCCTTGCCCTGAGGGCTGTGGGAGCAGTGTCATCCTCAAAGATATAATTTCCGGACTTTTCAACCACTTTGAAAAAAATTGGATAAATGGTGGGCGTGGAAGGGGTGTTAGTTGCCTTTCAATCGCTTTCGACTATTAAGCAGGGCACTAGCCATTTTAATTTCCAATTAAATGAGCAATTTTTCGAGTTTCTACGACAACACTTTCTATAAGGACCTTATATGCCCACAGGGCATAACTTACAACTCTTGCCCTGAGGACTGTGGGGGGGGGGTTTTCATCCTTAAAGACCTAATTTCCAGAGCTTTCAACTACTTTGAACAAAATGGCTATCTCAAAAAGGGCTATCTCAAAAGATAACATGCGTATATAATCATAGGCAGCGCATAACTTACATTAGCAAAGTTTAATTTGCAAAGTTATAATTTGCAAAGTTTGAAGAGCAGATTCAGCCTAAGAAAGTATCATATTCAGTCTTGATTACCACGAAATATTGCATGGGAGGGCTGTAATTTAGTCGTATGGGGGGCTGTAGGGTTGTTTAACATTTTAATTATGTTCCTTCGTCGTCTTTCTAAATTGTTTAGAATTAATTCACAGGATCGTGTTCGTCTTCAGTTTTAATGTCGCTCTTTACTTTTATATGAAAAAAACCTGTTTTTAGCTTGATACTGATTTAGAGACTGGCTTAAACTTGAAAGATGTAATGAGGCATTAAAATCATAAAAAAAAACCTGTTAGATACAATTTAAACGAAGAGGATGAGTATAACTTATCTAATAAACAAATAAACTATCTCAAAAATTTGATTGGATGTGTTTGGGTTAAAGGTGGGCGTGAGAGGGGGGGGGGGGGGGTTAGTTGCCCTCCAATCGCTTTCGACTATTAAAAAGAGCACTAGCCCTATGAATTTCCAATCGAATGAGCCTTTTCTGAAGTTTCTACGACAACGCTTTCAATAAAAACCTTACATGCCCCCAGGGTATAACTTACAACCCTTGCCCTTAGGGTTGTGGGGGAATGTCCTCCTCAATACATAATTTCTACCTGAAATGAACTACGCTGAACAAAATGGCTATCTTAAAATTTTGATTAGATATATTTGGGGAAATGGTGGGCATGGAAGGAGTGTTAGTTGTCTTCCAATCACTTTCGACTATTAAATAGGGCACAAGCCACTCCAGTTTCCAATCGAACGAACCCTGGTCAAAGTTTCTACGACAACTCCTTCTATACGAAGTGCCCTGGTCTAAATAAATAAAATATTGTGCCAACATTGTTCTTTACTTAGGCAGCGCGATTGCGCTGCCTATGATTATATACGCATGTTATCTTTTGATTTAGTTCAAAATTCCGCCCAACATTCCCTGGAAGTTTCGACCTGATATGTTTAGCTGTTACTGAGATATTGAATATCCGCCTTAATGGCAACCTGAAGGCACATAATGAGTTTTGATTTAGTTCAATATCTCTCTCAACACTCCCTAAAAGTTTCAACTTTATATCCTTTGCCGTTACTAAGATACAACAGATATATTTTTTGATAACTTGGATATGAATACGTTCTTTTGATTTAGTTAAAAATCCCCCTCAACATTCCCTGAGACTCAATATTCTTAGCCGTTCCTGAGATATTGCAGATACGCCCTTTTGACAACCTAGTTGCACATAGTGTTTTTTTATTTAGTTCAACATCTTCTTCTCCTTTATTTGAAAGTTTCAACTTAATAACTTAAGCCGTTCCTGAGATACTGTGGATGTGATTTTCACAACCTGAATGCATTTAAAGCCTTTTGAGTTACTGGAATATTCCCATCAACATTCCCCCAGAATTTCAACCTAATGCCCTTAGGCGTCCGTGGTATATTGAATCTACGTCCTTTTGACAACCTTGATGAATATAGTGTCTTTAGATTCAGTTGAATATCCCCCCAACTTTCCCTAAAAGTTTCAACTTAATATTTTTAGTCATTTCTAAGGTATTGCAGATACGCCCTTTTAACAACCTGGACACGCAGAATGACTTTTGATTTAGTTCAACTTTCCCCTAAAATGCCTTGGACATAAAGTTAAAGCTCTAAGCCGTTCCTGAGATGCTGCGCATACTCCTTTTTGACAACCTGGATGCAAATAGTGTCTTTTGATTCAGTACAACATCCCTCTCAACATCCTCTGAAAGTCTGAACGTAATATCTTTAGCTGTTTCTGAGACAGCTAAAGATGGAGGTAATGATGCTCGTCCGGAGTTAGTTCCCATGCAAATTGGTGCATGAAGAACGAGCTCCACGTGCCTCTGGATACCTGGCTAGCCACCAGAGAACCAAATGCATCTAGGGACGGTTGGGTTGGCAGCCCTCCTCCTGAAACTTCTATTGCTACGAATGGAACCAGAAATTCAGCCTCGGATATATCATCTCAAACCCCGTATCGACCTCGGACCGCCCAAGGAAAATCCCGTCTGAACATCGTTGACCAAGGTGGCACCAATGTGGCCACCTGGAACGACCTGACGCTGACCCCACCCGGTTCGAAGCTTCTTTTAGCAAAAGAACTAAAAAAATATAAAGTCACAATAGCTGGAGTCACCGAAACCCACCTCCCTGGACATGGTGAAGAGGACATAGGTGAAGAACGCTCATTGCTGTGGTCTGGCGGTAGCCAAAAAAGAGGAGGTGTTGGTCTAGTACTGAACAATGCTTCTGGTTGGGCCCTCCTGGCACTCACACCAGTATCGCCTAGACTCCTGAACGAAAGACTGTTTGGCAAGCACGGCAAAATAACTGCCATTAGGTGATATGCCCCCACAAACGACGCTGATGAAGAAGACAAAGACAATTTCTATAACCTGCTTAGTTCTGAACTATCTTCTGAACCTCCCCAAGACTACCTCCTCCTCCTAGGAGACATGAATGCAAGTGTTTCAAACGAATCAGGCCTGTGGGATCTCGCTGTTGGACCTGTTACAGTGGATAGCCTAAACGATAATGGAGAGAGGCTGCTGAATTGTTGTCTGGCCAACAATCTAACGATTGCGAACACATGGTTCCAGAGACCAAATATAGCCAAGTACACCTGGTATAGCAATGATGGATCAACAAAGAAGATGCTCGACTACATCATCGTACGTCGACGATGGCTGTCGTCTGTCCAGAATTGCCGCACCTACCGTGGCGCCGAGCTCGGGAACACCGACCACCGGCTGGTAGCAGCCAAAATTAAGCTCCGCCTCTAAGCTATGAAGAACAGCCAGTCTTCTCGGAAAATTGATGCCGGTCGCATCCAACAGGACCCCGCTCTGGCTGAGCGGTACTATGTGGTGATATCCAACAGATTTGAGGTCCTTGGCCAATGCGATGATAGTGAAGTTGCATGGAAGTCCTTCAAAGAGAACAATCTTGCGGCAGCAACTGACGTTGTTGGAATGAGGCAACGGAAGAAAAAGGACTGGATCATTAATCACTCCCTTGCCATCATAGAGCTCAGGCGAGAAGGACGTCTTGGCAGGGACATGGCTACATACAGACTGCTAAACAAAGAGCGGAATTCCATGTTGCATAAAGACCGCAAGGCTTTTATTGACAGCAAGGCATCCGAACTGCAAGAGGCCGCCAAGAAAAAGGACATTGGAGCCACCTACAAGATTCTTCGTGAGCTGTCAGGTCAGCACACTCAAACTACGCCATACCTTCGAAGCGCTAGCGGTGAGAATATCTACGACCAATCACAATGCCTCCGCCAGTGGGAGGACCACTTTGAGAAACTGCTCAACTCAGATCCACCAGACCAGACAGACCATGAGCTCGCAGCTGCTGTGGCTACTACCCTACCTGCTCCTGATGGTCCTGAATTTACAGCGGAGGAGATAAAAGCTGCCACCCGCAAGCTAAAGAATAACAAAGCGCCAGGAATCTGTGGCCTAACATCGGAATTCCTTAAAAATGGGGGTCCAGCCATGATCCTCTGGCTACAAATGCTGTTTAACCTTGTGTGGCACTCTGAAAAAATCCCCTCAGACTGGAAGAAGGGCCTACTTGTGCCAATCTACAAGAGGAAGGGGAGCAAAGCAGAATGTATCAATTATCGTGGCATAACTTTACTCTCAGTTCCTGGAAAGCTCTTCGCTAGGCTGCTTCTCAAACGGGCAAAAAGATACCTCCATGCCCTGCGTCGCCCCCAGCAAGCTGGCTTCATGCCAGGCAGGTCCACCACCGAGCAAATCCATACAATTAGACAGCTAGTAGAGAAAACTCTTGAATATAAGAGGAAGGCGTACATTGCCTTTGTAGATTTTCGATCTGCCTTCGACACTGTCGATAGGCAGTCACTATGGCTAATCCTCCAGTCTGCTGGCGTACCCTCGAAAATCGTCCGTCTCCTCAAAGAGCTGTATAATAACACTGACAGTGCGGTGATCGTAAATGGACGGCCTTCTGGATATTTCAAAATTAAAAATGGTGTCCGGCAAGGATGTGCCGCTGCACCTGAGCTCTTCAACTGTGTAATAGACCACATCCTGAATAAAACACAGCAGGTGCAGCCGTTTGGCATAGACTTTGCTGGAAGAGTTCTTTCAGACGTCGACTTTGCCGACGACGTGGCGCTAATATGCAAAAACATTAGTGACCTCAAAACTACACTGGAAACACTGGCCTCTGCCGCTGAGAAATTCGGTCTGAAAATAAATTGGTCCAAGACCAAGATAATGCCCGTTGAGAAAAAGCCGTCCAACCCCCTTTCATCTGTGGAAATTTGTGGCCAGACTGTAGAGGTAGTCAAGCAGTTTACCTACCTCGGTTCAATTGTCTGCTCAAACGGAAGCCTAGATGCCGAAATTTCAGCAAGAGCAGAAAAAGCAAACTCTGTCTTCGGTCGCCTTCTAGAAACAGTCTTCCATAAACCCCATATCAGTTGTCTCATCAAAGCTCGAATATATTCTGCTTCGGTTGCCAGCGTTATGCTCTATTCTGCTGAGACTTGGTCGCTGACTCAGACACAGACGCTGAAGGTAGATGCCATCCAGACGAAACACCTCCGAAAAATTGAAGGCTCCCGATGGCCCGACAGGGTACGAAATTCGGAAATCCTCAGGTCCTTCAAACTCCCACCCCTGTCCGAGCAGCTTGAGTCTCGCTCGCTGCGTTGGTATGGTCATCTGCTCCGTCTGCCTGCCCAAACACCCGCCCGACTCATCTTTGATTTCGACCCAGCTGCAAACGGCTGGAGGCGTCCTAGGGGAAGACCGAGCACCAGATGGGCGGACGTCATCCGTGATCGGCTCGCCTCCAGAAACATCAACCCGGCTGAAGTGACAACCCTCGCCCTGAACCGACCACTCTGGAGAAGACTGACGGCGCTGACCAGCACAAGCAATACATAACAGCAAGCATAAGCAAAAGCACAAGCAATACATAACAGCACACATACACAAAATACAAGCAAAGCATGGCAAGTAGTAAGGAGTATTACATCTCCCTTCTTTTCGGAAGAGCTTGTCAATCATAGGTTTATTCTTGACGGTGGCTTCGACTTGTCGACCACTCCTGGTAGTTACAGAACTTCTTGAGACTGTTGTCGACTTCGGCCGCGGAAGGCAGGGAGACCACAGTGTTTTCCTTGGCCCACGGCGACCGGCAATTCTGGCATGCTGGCTTGGCGAAAGTGCACGTCCTCTGTTTGGGGTAAGTCCGGAGAGTGATGCCACAGAATCGTACTCACGAGCTGCCAGTGTTTGAACTGAATCAGAACTCTTCTCATCTGTAGTCACGACTTTTCAAGTGCTTTCTTATTCCGGCGGTAGTTTGTTCGTTTGTTGCCTGTACAACATACGATCGTGGCGCATCTGCTTCTCGGAGGACTGTTGCAGGTTGCCAGGTTTGATCGTTGGACCGTACTCGAACTTGTTGGCCTATCTGCAGCGGATTAAGGCTTTTGGTATGTTGATCATAGTAGCGTCTCTGTCTTTCCTTTCTTTATTCCTTGCGGACATGAATTTTGTGCATAGGTACGACTTTTGGAGACAGTGCTCAATGGTGCAGGGCACTAGGGATCTCAAGTTTCTACTCATTAGCAGTTGGGCTGGGGAAGCTAGACCATCGACTGGTGTGTTGCGGTACTCGAGGAGAGCTAGCTCGAGTCGCTTTGGATTTCTTTGTTTTCATGATCATGGCCTTAGCAATACCAACTGTTTTCTCAGCAAGTCCGTTGGACTGAGGATGGTTTGGGCTAGAGGTTTTGTGTTGGAGTCCCCACTGTCTCATGAAATCCTTGAATATGTTTGAATTTACGTGTGGGTCAGTATCAGATGTAATCATCAAGGGTTTCACAAATCTAAGAGAATTAGGATTTTATATTCTGGATTATGATGTTCGTGTAAGTTTTTATTAAAAGCTCATCAGCTTCAAAAAATCGACTGTAATAATCCACTATGATCAAGATAGTATCTTCCGGATATGTAAAACAGATCAATGCCAACATGCTCCCAAGGGTAGCTGGGAATATCGTGATAAAGGTGTCTTCTTGCATTTGCTGTAGA
Organism: Artemia sp. Qi Xiang Cuo; assembly: GCF_049724085.1. NCBI lineage: Eukaryota > Metazoa > Arthropoda > Branchiopoda > Anostraca > Artemiidae > Artemia > Artemia sp. Qi Xiang Cuo. Next base: position 16,144,101 of record NC_142797.1, on the reverse strand, counting down.
ATAAGTGCAGCACGCATCACACATCTTGACAAAATTTTCTAGTGTCTGACTCATCTTTGGCCAGAAAATGACTGATCTGGCTCTGTTTTTTGTCTTCTCAATACCAAGATGTGAAGATGCTTTGCAATACAGCGATGTGCATGTTGTCTGGGATGACAAGACAGTCATCTTTCATGATGATGTCATCAACAACACTGAGATTACTTTTTACTGTCCAGAATTCAGCTATGGATGACGGAACCATTGATCTTTTTTCGGGCCAACCTTCTTCTACCATTTTCCTCAGAAGCCTCAGCTGTGGATCTCTGAGCGTTTCTTGTTCTCCAACTCAGATAGCTTTTCTTGACTGATTGGTAGTAGTTTCATAACGGAGTGTACATAGTATTCAATTTCTCTGTGAAGCAATGGTTCCTCAGTTTCTAAGTGGAGCCGAGGGTATCTGGGATCGGTATTTCGGTGCCTGGTCGATATGTTATACTGAAATCGTAGGGTTGTAGATATAACAGCATTCTTTGAAGTCTCGGCGACGACTTATTGATCGGCCGATTGAGGATTGTTTCCAGGGTTGCGTCACTGATGGATTGGCGACGGCCATAGAGATACTGATGAAAATGGCGACATCCAAAAACAATGGCATACAGCTCCTTTTCGATTTGCGAGATTTTCGTTCTGTTTCATTCCTAGCGATTTCGATGCGAATGAAACAATTTTATTCTCTTGAAGCAGGACAGCACCGAGTCCTGATTTGGCCATCAATTGGATCTCTATTTGGTTTTGTAGGATCGAAGAGCGAAATTGTTGTTATGATCGACTCTTTAATTTTCGTGAGTGTGGCTTCGTTTTCATTCGTCCAGTTGAATTGCTTCTGCTTAGCTAAGGTCCTAAGAGGTTCATTGAGGCTTGACAAACTTGGGATATAGAGTGAGAGTTCGTTTAACATCCCAAGGGTTGTTTGTAGTTCTTCCTGGGATTTGGAAGATGGCATTTTCTCTTATTGCTCGGATTTTTCTCGGGATCTGGATGGATTCCGTTTTCGGAAATGATGTGTCCAAAGTAAGGTATCGAAGCTGATTTGAAGATGCACTTATCTTTGTTAAGCTTGACTCCCTTTTCTCTAGCTCTTGTGCTGATTTTTTGAAGATTTCTGTCATGGTCCTCTTCAGATACAGCAGAGATGATCATGTCATCCAAAATTACTGAGAATCTCTTGAGGTTGCTGAATGCCTCTTCCATGTGGCGTTGGAACTCATCTTGTGCAGACTTGAGTCCAAAGGGCATACGTCTAAATTTGTATCGCCCATATGGAGTTGAGAATGTAGTCAGTTCGGAAGATTCGTCATCAAGACATAAGTTCCAATATCCTGTTCGGGCATCTAGCTTGGAGAAGTACTTAGCGCCTACATGTTTTTGCACAGCTTCCTCAAAAGTTGGCATAGGATGGCGGGGTCTCTTTATGGCTTTGTTGAGACCGTGAGGATCTATACAGACTCTCAAGGTTCCATCTGGTTTCTCAACAACCACAGCTGAGTTCACCCAATCAGTTGGATGGGTCACCTTCTCGATGACTCCTAGGTTTTTCCATACGATCTAGTTCTTCCTTTGAATTTGGACTGGAGACTCAAGGGGATTCGTCTCTGTGGGCTGAATGGATGGCTGTGCACCTTCCTTGAGGATTATTTTACATTCTCACCTTCCAGCTCTCTAGAAACCCTTCAAATGGGTCGGAAAATTCGGTGAGTATCTTATCGGTGCTGAGCTGTCCAGATTGAAGACTAAGTATCAGCTTTTATCAGGTCTAGCCACACTGCACTGAAGCCAAGATAGGAGGCAGGGGCTGACTGCACTACAAAAACTCTATGGGTTGACTATCATTTGATTTGTAGGCACAGTCGATCTTACATGTCCCTCAGGATTTGGAATAGTCTGACCACAAAAGCTTGTTAAAATGTGGTTTGTAGGGTGGATTGCAGGTTCAGTCTTTCCACCGTCTGTCTGGTAATGATACTAGCTTGTGCCCCTGTGTCAATCTTGAATTTCACACTGAACTGGTTGGCGATTCTTAGTTTAGCATATGGCTGGTCATCAGCTTTATCCATCATTAGTTGATGGATGAATAGTTCGTCAGTTTGTTGAGCTTCAGAACTGATGATGTTCACAGTCTTTTTGCTACCACGGCAGACAAGGCAAAATGGTTGGGTTTTCTGCAGTTACTGCAGATCTTCCCTTTGTGGCACTGGTGATTCTGTGAATAGTCTCCGCCACAGAAGTAACATTCAATAGTTTTCAATTCGGTCACGATTGGGTTTCCACAGTCTATTTTGATTCTTCTTGATGATATCAACTTTTGTTTTCCATGACTAGTTGATTCTGCTGACATTGTCTTAAGTTGTACCTGGGTTTCTGTGTAGGTTCTGCTACTTTGATAGCATCTGAGAGAGCCAATTCGATCCTGATTGCAGTAGTCTTTCACGAATCTTCTGGGATGATGTTCCGAAGATGAGGCGATCACGGAACATTTTTGTCAACAATCGTAGCTCCATATGAGCAGTCACGCACTAAGATTTTCAGTTCAGTTGCATATTGTTCTATAGTTTCTGCCTTCCCTTTGGTCACGTTTGTGGAATGTATATCGGGAGAATATGGGTTTAAGATTGTGGATTGAAGTAGTCTAATAAAATTTGGCAAGGTATACACAAATTTTGTTCTTTTCATCAGCTGCTAGCGTCCAAGTGCTGAACACATCTCGTCCTTTTTCACCAAGCCAAATTAGCAGATATGCACACTTGATTTTCTCACTTTTCCGCTCAAGGTCCATCAAACATTAGATTAGCAATGACTTTTGAATCTAGTCCAAGCCTCTTTAGATTGTCCGATTCCCAGTTCAGTCAGATATGGGACGGTGGTATCCATCTTCTAATCGACACCATGTAACGATTGTAGTATCTCTTCAAGCATATATTTCAAAAACCCAGGTCACAAAACCTGAAATAATACAAGTATGTATAAAGTAAAGCAATGGTATAACAGCAAGCATAAGCAAAAATAATAAGCAATACATAACAGCACACATACACAAAATACAAGCAAAGCATGGCAAGTAAG